>NW_005367354.1:3604351-3607118 GCF_000412655.1 Myotis brandtii | reverse complement strand
CAGTGGCGAGGCCATCACCAGCCTCGTGGCCAGCTCTGCCTCCGCCACCACCACCAAGGTAAGACCTGTGTCCTCTCTGAGGCCTGGGCCAGCTCCACGGGCTTACAGCCTGTGCGCTGGGCGCTGGGCGCTGGGCACTGGGCACTGGGCGCTGCGTTCTCTGGAGCATTGGTCCCCACAGAGCTGGGCTGGACAGCTGTTTCCGTTCACGTGGTTTTATTTTTATTTTTATAAGGTCTCTCTCTATGACTAGCTTGTAGGAAAACAAGGAGGTACTGAGGACACTCATTGTCTTGTGCCACGTTCGTTAAATGCTATTTAATGAGTGCAATGACGGGGAAACTCAGTTGGCAATACAGGATCCCTAAGGAGGTGAATGTAGACAGGCAAGCCCCCTGGAGTCGCCAGGAACTTGGGTTTGCAAGAAGAGGCAGACCAGCAATAAGTCACAAATGAACATAAAGCTCCCACTTGCTCACCATGGTGCTGGGAATGCTCACATTCACTGTCCACTCCGAGCCCCAGACAACCCAGGAGGTCAGTGCCTTTGCCACCCCCCTCTTGCAGTTGAGGATACCGAGGCACACCGTGTCCGTGAAAGCCGGTCAAGGTCAGGGACCCAGGCCCTGGCCCCAGCCGTCGGGCTTGGGGGCGTGAGCTCCAGGTCGTTCCTCTCCTCGGGGGGTGGCTCTAGCCTCGATAAAGACAGCAGGTCCCAGGCTGTGCTGCTAAACCACGACGTCGAAATGAAAATGTCACCAAGGCTCTTGCCTGGCATGGGTTCTAGCTGGTCCCGTCATGCTGCTCAGAGCCCAGGCCCATGGCTGGTGGCAGGAAGCCCATGCGTCGTCATCCTGTGTCCTCGGCCGGCCAGGCAGGGGCTCCGAGGCCGCCTGTGCCTCTGCCCGCCATTCAGAGCCGCCCCCGGGAGCCCGAGCGTGCGTGTGTGTTTGTGTGCGCAGGCATGTCTGGTCTTTTCTCTCCTGCTTTCATGAAAGTTGCCAGAGAAGTTAAAGGCGGGGGGCCGGGCCCCAGCCATTGTGCGGTGCTCGCGCCGTCGGGAAGCCGCGCTCCAGGTGTGCTCGCCTTTGTGTCTGTGGTTTTCAAAACCCCCCTTCAGCCCTGCTTCCCATTAATAACTGAGCGCTGCCGGCGCGCAGCCCGAGGCCGAGACAATGGAGCTATCGGAGGCCAGCTCGCGGCGCGCTGACGTCTTGCTGCAGCGCCTTATTGATTTTACTTTCCTGTTATGAAAACGCCACCCCACTGCGGTGGAGAGGCAAAGAATGCGGGCTGGGGAGAGGAGATGGGGGGGGTATTGGGGCGCGCTGCCCCCAGACTAGCCAAACACATTCCTTCCCTGGGCACCAGCCCCCGGGACTGCTCCGATGTGGTGACCTCTGCCCAGCGGAGCCAGCGGCGGCCCCGCCGGCCACATCTGGCAGTCACTCGGCCAGGCCAGCTGTTGGCCATCTGGAAAGTGGCAGAGTCTGGGGCTGACTGCCGGGGGCTCCAGGTGGGGAGAGAGGAACTGGACCCAGGAGCCCACTCCATGGTTTCTTTCCTCTCCAAGAGCGGGGTGGGGGGGGTGCTTTTTAGGGCTAGGGTGGGGCTGTGCCCCAGGTAGGGGTTCTGGCTCTGCCAGGCCAGGGAAGGGGCGGAGACTCAGCAGTGGGGCTTCCCACAGGGCTGCCCTGCCCACACAGCTTCTACTCTTGCTCCCGGGCAGCTCAGCCTTCGCGATCCCTGTCTGGCCGGGCCCCAACCCACAGCACATGGGAGGGAAGGAACCCAGCCTCAGGCGGAAAACAACAGCTGGGCAAGGGCTGAGCTGAGTGGCGGCAGGGGAGAGGGCCGAAAGTTCACGCCCGTGAGGACTGCCAGCCCTTGGCGCGCTGGTCCTCTGTAACCAGCCCAGTTTCATTCCTGTAGGGGCTTGTGCCTCCACCAAGGTGCCCGGGTCGCCTGGCATCTTCGGGGTGCAGGGGAGAGGGAGGGCAGCGGCCAGCCGTGGCTTCTGTCCCGGGTGCTGTTCGTGGATTTGAGCTGCAGGGCCTTTCTGCCCGTCTGGCCTGGCCGCTGCCCCCCACATGCCAGTCCCCCAGCGTATTTGTCTGACCCCGTGCGAGTTCCACATCAACTGACCGGCGGCCGCACTGAGGAGTCTGTGGTTTCCCTGGTCAACAAGCTAGCGGAGTCTTTGCTGAGCAGCCAAGGGCAGGCTCTTGCCCTCAGGGAGTTCCTGGGCCAGGACATAACAAATGTGTGGCCTGGACGGTGTGGCCAGATGACCTGAGAATGTCTCTCCCATTGAGGTTGTTGGCAGAGGCAGCTTAGTGAGTGGATAAACACAGACTCCGGAGCCAGCCTGCCTGGATTTGAGTTCTGCTCCATCACTTTCCAGCTGAGCGACCCTGGACAAGCCACCTAACCTCTCTGGGCCGCTGAGGAGGGGAGGGCCTAGCCAGATGCAACACACACACACCACTCTCTCTTGCACACACACTCATTGCTCAGACCAACCAGCTGCCTCCCTGGGGCCTGGATCAGCTAAACCTCCAGGACACGGGTCCCCAGAGCCCAGCAGGAGCAGGTGGCCAAGCCCTCCAGCCCTTCTATTTTGAGGTCAGAAGAGTGTGACCCAAAGAAAAGACTTGCTAAAATCCCTCAGGACGGGGTTCCTCAGGGGGTGGGAAGCAGGACGGGGTTCCTCAGGGGGTGGGAAGCAAGATGGGGTTCCTCAGGGGGCGGGAAGCAGGACGGGGCC
>NW_005367354.1:3589495-3604333 GCF_000412655.1 Myotis brandtii | reverse complement strand
GGGAAGCAGGACGGGGTCCCTCAGGGGGTGGGAAGCAGGACGGGGTCCCTCAGGGGGTAAGAAGCAGGGGGGGGTCCCTCAGGGGGTGAGAAGCAGGACGGGGTCCCTCAGGGGGTGAGAAGCAGGATGGGGCCCCTCAGGGAGTGGGAAGGAGGAGGGGGTGGCCTCATGAGGTGGGAAGCAGGACCGGCAGATCTGGCTCCTTTCCCGCCCCAGCTGCCGGGCTTACTGTTGCGTTCACCCTGGAAGCCACATGGCGCGGTTAGGATAACTCCTCCCCTCCTCTCACCCACCTGGCTGCCAGCAAACGCCGACTTTCAGCAAGAAAATGGGCACACAGCAGGTCATCGATTAGCTTGCTCAGCCTCGTTCCATTATAACATCTACACAGAAGAAGGCAGTTCCCGGCCGGGCCACCGTCCGTGTGGGGTTTGCACGTTCTCCCCACGCCCGCGTGGGCTTTCCCTGGGGACTCGGGTTTCCTCCCACATCCTGAAGACGTTCGCAGGAGGTGAATAGGTGCCTTAATAATCCCTGTCTGCGTTGGGGGGGGCGGGAGGCTGTGATGGAAGGGTGTCGGTCCAGGGGGGCCCCACCTTCGCGCTGAGCTGCCAGGAGAGGCTCCGGCCACTGCCACCCGGAGCTAGAATAAGCCCTTTGGGGAAGAATTCTTACTTGTTTTCATCCTTTCTCAAATGTATGCATACTCACATTTATTTCAGTGTTTAGCATTAGAAGTGTTTGGGGTCTTTATTTAGAAGTTTGGTGATGTTTTTGTGACCAGAAAATGCCTTAGGAACTTAACTCTTGTTTATAGCAATTAGCCGGTGGTAACCCTGGTTTCCTTACACATCGCTTTCCTTAAAGTCGCAGTTTCCATGAACACACCCACAGCATGATGTGGGGACTCTGTGTTTCCCTCTTGTGTTCTAGGTGGGGAATTTAGGCCAAGGGCTATGTCGATCCTGAATGCACAGCTGTGAGGGCTCCGAGCTCCGAGTCAGAGCTGGGTTAGAATCCTGCCTTTGCCACTTAGGAGCCGCGGGTCTCTCTGAGTCTCAGTTTGTCTACAAAGTGGGAAGGATGACACCATGGGTAGCATCTTCCGCGCGGAGACGTTGTGAGGATTGGTTAAAGTCATGTGTCGAAAAGCTTAGAACAGCACAAGCCTCTTGTTAAGCACTCGGTAAATGTTAAGTTTAAAAAGTTAAATCAGAGAAAAGAATAAAAGAAAAAAAAGTCAAATCAGAGATTTGGTCGGACCGAGCATCCAGGCATTTGGGGAGCAGCGAGTCCCCCTGCAGTTGGTGCTGGTGAGCTGGGGGAGGCTCACTGGACTGTCCCTCCCCTGGCTGAGGTGGCCCCAGGCGAGGCTGGGAGCTGTCCCCCCCCCCCCCACCAGCTCCCACCCCACCCAACTCAGCTCTGGGCGGTCAAGGCCCCAGGGGGAGGAGGGTTGGAGCTGAGAAGCAGAACCAAGACTCTGCGCCAGAGCCAGACCTGCTTGTGGGATGGAAAGGGAGCCGCGCTGCCCCGCAGTGGCAGCTGCATGAAATTTAAATTATTCTCAGCAAACCTGCCTGACAGAGGAAACGGAAAAGGGATGGCTTCATAAAATGCAATTTTGTTCTCGAAAGAATGGACTTTGCAGAATCCCGGCGGATGCCTGTGAAATGCACTGGGGGCTCTGTTTCCTTGTGGTCCAGAGCACTCGGCCTGAAACATTCCCATCGTTCCCGGGAGCTAAGCCCTGGAGAATACATCTGGGCCGGGCAGGGAGAGACGTCGCTGGCACCGAGGCCCGAGGAACCTGGGGAATCGGCAGGCTCCGTCCTCAGCACGAGGCACCCAGAGTTTGGACATTTCTGAGCACGTGGGGCTCCTCGGGGTGGGTATGTGTCACCACAGAGATGACCCTGGAGACAGTGTCCTCCTCATGCACCCTACATTCTCGGGAGACGTGTTCCTCTTGGTGGAGATGGTCTGGGATTTCGATGGGGGAGTCGAGGGAATGAGCAGGAGGCCCCTCCTCACGTGTGGGTCTGGGAGTCTCCGAGTTGGTGAAGGATTTCACACAGAGGGAGGATCAGAGCACCAAAGGCTGCTGAGAATCCCGGGAGCCCCTCTGGTGGGGAG
This sequence comes from Myotis brandtii, assembly GCF_000412655.1. Classification (NCBI taxonomy): domain Eukaryota; kingdom Metazoa; phylum Chordata; class Mammalia; order Chiroptera; family Vespertilionidae; genus Myotis; species Myotis brandtii. The sequence goes on along the minus strand of NW_005367354.1, from coordinate 3,602,197 downwards.
TTTCCAGACTGTGCGTGACTTTCTGCCGAAGCCTGCTTCCTGCTCCGCACACGAGAATCTGTGATCCCTTGTGATAGAGCATCAGGCACTGGCGATGCGTGTGAGACAGCCTGTGCGTGCCTGTCCCGGGCTCGTGGCTTCTGCCTGCACTTTACCTGGTAGCCACGGCATGGATTGGATCTTCGTTGACTTAAAGCCCATCTGTCCATCACGAAGTGTGTACAAAACCAAACAATGTCATGTCTTCTAAAGCACCTGTGTCAACGCCTGCAGTTTAGGGGGGTGGAGCTGAACGATTCCAGCTTAAATTTCTGACTCAGGAGGCAAAAGGAGGAGAGAAGATTGTGTATTTTCCTACATTTGTAAGGGATGAGCCATCATCTCGATTCCCAAGGAAAGTTATCAGAAGAGGTTACGGACTGGAGTCGGATGTGTTTGTTAGCCTTTGCTGCATCACACGCATCCCGAAATGTCAGCTCTGTGGACGGCTGCCAGCTCTGGCCTGGGCTGGCTCGGCTGATCTCGGCTGGGCTCTCTCTGGACTGTCATCAGCTGCCAGTTGACATGTGGCTCGAGGCTCGCGGCTGATCTAGGATGGCCTCACTCACTATCTGTGCTTGGCAGGCTGTCGGCCAAGGCATCTCAGTTCTCCTCCGTGTGGCCTGTCATCCTCCATCCGGGCAGCTCAGGCTCAATCACATGTGGTCTCAGGCTTCCAAGGGCAGCAAGAGGGCAAGGCTCGGCGCATCCGTGCTTTTGGGGGCCTCTGCTTGAGGCATTTCTGCTAGAACCCCCATTGCTAAGGGGCAGGCCCGGAAGAATGGGAGCATAATTGGTGATCCTTTTGGCAACACATCCCCAGTGTTTCCAGCACTTGCTTCAACGGTTATTTACCCTCCAGCTTCCATGGCTCAGGCGGGAAGGAAAGACTCAGTCTATCACTCTCCTCCAAGCGGCCCCGGGTAGGGAATCTGGGACACGCGTGACCTGTACACACCTGGGCCTCCACACGTCCCATCCACACCAGGAGCGTGGGAAAATGAATTCTGACCAGAAGACTTTCCGAAGAGCCTGCAGTCAGGAAAGGGAGCCAGTTGTGGGCTGCACACGCTCTGTAACCTGGTGGCTCTTTCTCCCTCGTAGTCTAAATCCCATGCCGTCCCCCAAAAGCCCCTTGGAGAGGCCTGTTCTTAAATCGAATTAGGGTTTCTGCAAAAAGCATCATTCCAGATGCACATAAATCTACTTCTTATTCCCTTTTAATGGTTTTCCTTGTTTCATTTAATTACTCATGTTGCAATTAAACAATTTTTTTTTTCAGTGCAAAAGGACAGCATTTTAGCTACATGATAGGGTTTAATAGGCTTTGGAGGACTAGCCTACAAATCTCATCATCATTTATAACATTGGGTTGGTGCTTTTTTTTTTTTTTAATGGGGAAAGTATGTTCCAAAATCTAAACAGCCAAATTACAAATGAACTTGCAGAACCCAACCCATTTGTTAACAGGGAACTGTCTGCAATGCTAAAAATAAACACAAAAAGGAGAGCGTACTGCCCCTCCGTGTCATATGTTCACCATCAGCTTCTATAGATTTAGTTTAATTTCAAGGAGGAGAATTTCCTCCAAACCCAAATTCAGGGAGAGTCGACACACCAAGTAATTTCCTTTATTAAGAGACATGGAAGTGTGCCCTAACCGGTTTGGCTCAGTGGATAGAGCGTCGGCCTGCAGACTCCAGGGTCCCAGGTTCGATTCCGGTCAAGGGCATGTACCTTGGTTGCGGGCACATCCCCATTAGGGAGTGTGCAGGAGGCAGCTGATCGATGTTTCTACTCTCTTGCCCACTATCTGCCCAGCACGGGCGCCTCCCCCCTCCCGAGGCAGGAGCAGACAGACCCCACAATGCCGTCGCCCCCTGAGGGTCTGATTTTTATTCCCCCATAATATCAGGCTGAGGGGAGGATATTGGACAGAATATACTGTACCCAGAATTCCTGTTAATGGGAATTCAATTGTGACAACTTGTCATCTGCCGAGATTAGAAGGGAATCTCGCGAACGTTGCGTGCGAAAGGCATTAAAAAGGCATTATGAATTAGATTCTACGGCACCACATCGTATTCCTTGTAAATAATTGAAGAAGAAACTGGCGCTTGAAATTTGGGATCATCCATTTCTGAGATCCCAGCAGTGCCCTCGCCGGGCTGATGGGGCCCCACTGATCCGGCTGCGGAGAGAGCCTGCACCTGGCAGGTCTGAAGGCGCGGAACAGTGAGCATCACGCGTCCAGAAAGATGCTTCCTCCAGCAGAAATGAGTGACTGCCGCCTCCGGCGTGAGGTTCTGGGTTTTCTTGCACCATCTTCTGAGTCCCCGTATTTATGTCCCTCGCCTCCAGCCTCCGGAAGGCTGGTTGGTGGCCGGGGCCCAGGTGGGCATCTCCGAGTCAGCAGCTGCCTGCCCACCACCACTCACGCCCGCCTCGGGCAAGGATCTGAGCGCCAGTGCAGCCATGGGCAGGCCGCCGCTCAAGCATCAGCAGCTTCCGTCGCGGAACGAGCTCTGGCCAGACAACACCCACCCCAGTGGCTTCTCAGCCCTGCTCTGCTGCCCTGGCTGAGCCGCCTCTCGGCTCCGACCCTAGTGTCTCCCCCCGGCCCTGTGAAAGACAAGGGGGGCCTCCTGGCTGGGGCCAGGTTCTAGCTTTTATTATCAAAGCCAAGAACTTAGCTCAGAGCAGAGGAGTGGCTGCGCCTGGGAAACCCTGGAAGGAGAGGAGGGGGAAAAGCTCTGAGTCTTGCCCCACGTGCAGAACTGGCCAGAACAGGTGGACGCCCATCCTGTGTCCTGGTTTTGCCTGTTCAGAAGTCCCTCTAGCTGAGCCCGCCCCATCCAGGAGGGACTGGAGGGCCTGGAGAAGTTCTATGACCGTTGCCAACTTTGCGGGCAGTTCGGACCAGCTGGTGGTTGGTGAGTCGGTGACTCCCCTTGTCATTAGAGGGGTGGTTCCAGGTTTCCAGTGTGACGTCTGTTGGCTGCCATGCCTGGGGCCACCAGGGAGAGGAGAGGGGGCTGCCCATGAAGGGGCAGTCAGGGCTGAATGATCAGTTGGGCGATCAGCCAATCACGTTAGTCAATCCTGGTTGCCATGCCTGCTGCACACCAGATCTATAAGTACTTAACACACCTCTTTGCCTGGCACAGTGATGGGATCGGAAACCCGCACTCCAGATTCGGACTGCCCAAGTCCAAGTCCGGACCCTTCTACTTTCTGAAGCTGTGTGACCTTTAGCAAGTTACTTACCCTCTCAGAGCCTGGCTTCCTCTTCTGTAAATAATACCATCTATTTCACTGGGCTGGGGGAGGGTTGGGGAAGGGGGGATTGAGTGAATTAACATGCAAATGTCTACAGCAGTGTTCTGGTGACCTCCAGCCTCCCCACCTGACCCAGTCCAGCCCTCGGGCTGCTGCCCTGGCCTCGCGCCCGTCAGATGCCAGGCAAGTTGGGGAACCAGGCCTCGCTCAGAGGCAGCACCCCTGCTTCCAGGCTCCCACCTCCAGCGCCCCCAACTCCTGTACTTTGCTCATCAGGGGAAGCCATGAAACACGGCAGAAATGATCTTTTTAGACTGGAAAAATAGGGCTGCTGCTGTTCTATGGTGGTGTGGTTTATGGTTTTCAAACATTTTAATTAGTGTCATTTTTTAATATAAATGCACCCCGATGCTTTGTGCAGGAAGGGCACAGTTCTTAAAACCTTAGAAATAAAGTAGGAAAATGACAGAGTGGCTATTAAAGTGTCACACTCAGATGTGTTATTATTATTATTGTTATTTAACATTTCTAGGCACCAACCCTGAGCCAGGAGCAGTGATGGAGGGTGGGGAGTGTGAAGGCCCAAAGGTGCCTACGAGTCAAGTGTGGTGTTGGGCCCTGTCTGGTGTGGCTCCGTTGGTTGGAGCGTCATCCCAGGCACCAAAAGGTTGCCAGTTCGATTCCTGGTCAGGGCACATGCCCAGATTGTGGGTTCAATCCCTGTGCAGGAGGCAACCAATCGATGTTTCTCTCTCACATCGATATATTAAAAAAAAAATAAAGTGTTGGTGTTGGGGGCTCCCCGAGGACTGGCGTGCTCCCTCATCTGCCTGAGATGGCCCTGCCCACCAGGGAATATCACAGGAAGCAGGCAACCATCGGCCTTGTGGGCTGAGAACACAACGGGGGTCTAGGCTCGGGCCCCAACCCTGTCCTGTGGCCACTTGTGATGTCGCTAAGACCTCCCAGCTTCCCCAGGCCACTCGGGTAGGGCTTTGAGCTATGCTGTAGGATGGGCCTCCTCCGGAGCAACCCTCTCTCCCTTACATTTCTGAATCGATCAGAAAGCAGGGTTAGATGGACAGCACTTCACCTTCAGAGAGAGCACTCTCTGTTTAGTGGTTCGAATAGTGGCCCCCAAATTACATGTCTGCACAGGACCTCTGAACGTGGCCTCGTTTGGGAATAGGCTCTTCGCAGGTGAAATTAAGGTAAGGTCCTCGAGATGGGATCATCTGGGCCCTGAATCTAGTGACAAGGATCCTTTTAGGAGAAAGGAGAGAGAATTTGACACACAGGCAACGAGAAGACGGCCACATGAAGACGGAGCGGAGGTTAGGGTGACGCTGTCATAAACCAAGGGACGCCCAGAGCCACCAGAAGCCGGAAGAGACAAAGGGGTTCTCTCTCCCCTCGAGCCTCCAGAGGGAGCGTGACCTGCAGACACCTTGATGTTGAACTTCCGGCCTCCGGAACTGAGAGAATAACTTCCTGTCGTTGAAGCCACCCCACCCCGTTTGTGGTCATCGGTAGGGGCCGCCCCAGGAAGCTGCTGCCGCCATGCAGGCTCTCCTCCTGGCATCTCCTTACAGGAGGCCCACCTGGCGGGCGGGGCTGGATGCGGGGAGTTTCATCCAGGAGCAGGAGGGCCTGCTGCCTCCTCTCCGCTGCGTGGAAATGAAACACCATCACACCTTCTTCCTCGAGGTCAGAAAATGTTTCTACGAGCTTTCTAATGACCCCCCGCCCGCTTCCTGCGGCGTCTGGCCTCGGATTTGGAAAACGTTCAAAGGGCAATTAAAGCGAGAAGCTCCAAGAGCTCCCATGTCCCTCTCGCAACCCACAGCGGCGTCCCCTCGGAAGGCGAAAGCGCCGGGCGTCGTTTACAGGTGCTGGTGTCCGCAGAGAGAGGCGGGCCCGTGCGTGCGGGCCTGTGCAGGCGGGCCTGTGCGTGCGGGCGAGGCTTTGCTGTGGCCTCCATTTAAAGGGAGCCTCCACCGGGCCTCTGAGGCAGCCGGAGTGAGAAAATGGGAATGGACAGGCTCTGCTGGTTCCTCCTCCGGCAAAAGGCTCTTGATCAAACTCAGAGAGCCACCGAGGAAATTCTTTAAATCAAAAAACCGCACAAGCCAAATAAAAGCTCCCAGCACTCACTGCTCCCTCTTCTCACAGACTCTAATGCAGAAGACAATTCTCTTTGCTGCCGTCGCTACTCCTCTTTATCTCCCGGTAACTGAAAGGAGAAACATTTGCCAGGGCCGTGGTCTCGGACATTCCACGTCTTCAAAGGTCGCACCTCGACTGTGCGACTTCTAGCAGGTGTCAGTCCCAGTGACGCAAGGCGGGCCCTCCCCGGGCAGAAGGCCTCTCTAAAGCCACACGCGCACCTGGATAGCACTGTACCCAGATGAAGCCGAGGTTTATGGGCCAATTCGAGAAATCGAGAGCTCCCCAGGCAGGCTCCAGGCAGGCTCGTGGGTCTGGCCTCTGTCTTTTCCCAGCTGTCCCCTTGAGCCTGGGTATGAAATTAGGTTGCAGCCCAATTGTTTACCCAGCTGTTGCTGGCGGCCCAAAGCCCATACCGAGGCAGGCAGCAGTGCTGGCCAAAGGGTATTTATTCTTTAACCAGCAGGGATTGGACACGGAGCTGTGTAACAGGCTCCTGCAAAAAGACCCCCTCCTCCCGGATTAACCCTCAGGGGATCAGAAGGGCAGAAACTCTGGGAATAGAGAATCGACACTGCGGAAGTATTGGTACCGCCCGTGGCGTTCACACTGCTGACTTAGGTCTTGGTCGTGACTTAATGACTTGGGTTTAATTTCTTCTTTTTTAAAATATATTTTTTTATTAATTTCACAGAGGAAGGGAGAAGAAGAGTGAAATAGAAACATCAGTGATGAGAGAGATCATTGACTGGCTGCCTCCTGCACGCCCCCTACTGGGGATCTAGCCCAAAACCGGGCATGTGCCCTTGACCGGGAATCGAACCTGGGACCCTTCAGTCGACAGGCCAATGCTCTATCCACTGAGCCAAACCAGCAAGAGTGACTTGGGTTTGATTTCTTTAGCAGTGGTTCTCAACCTTCTGGCCCTTTAAATACAGTTCCTCCTGTTGTGACCCAACCATAAAATTATTTTCGTTGCTACTTCATAACTGTAATGTTGCTACTGTTATGAATCGTCATGTAAATATCTGATATGCAGGATGGTCTTAGGCGACCCCTGTGAAAGGGTCGTTCGACCGCCAAAGGGGTCGCGACCCACAGGTTGAGAACCGCTGCTTTAGAGGGACATGTGAACCGTCTGAGCGAATCCCATCCCTCCAAGCCTTTGGTGACATTACAACCCCAGGGTGGCAGTGCAGGGATCCTCAGGCACAGAGGCTGGACGATGACGTGGGGACCAAGAAACAAGGACAGCAGCCCTTGGTGCAGGAAACTGCACTCAAACGAGGAGGTGAAGTGGAAGACAGACCTTTGTACCCACAGACCCCAGGGCAGACACTGCCGTCGGCGGGTACGGGTGTGCAGAGGGACGCCAGGGTCCCTCGGGAAGCCCAGAGGACTGAAGGGACTGGCTCCGTTTTCCCAGTGTGCAAGCGACTGCTCCGAAAACCGATGCCTCCAAAGGTCAGGGCGGTTCTCGCCAGCGCGCGGCAACATGGCAGCTGAAATCGGTATAAGAAAGGAGATAGATTACAGGAGGCAGAATCCGTCACTGAAAGATTCTTGGAGCCGAGCAGCGATCGCTGCAGCTCCCTGCTCCCTGCTAACCAGGAGATTTATGTGACAAGATTATCGATGGTGTTAAGCACATTGAGAAGAGAGGATTATACCTGCTTCTGGGTCAGTTCCGTGCCATCAGGCCCCGGTCTGGCCAGCGTGTTAACAGATGGACTGCCGGCTGGACGAAGGTGAAGCTAAATATTTGCACAGTCACGGGAAGCGGGGAGGTTCAGGCGAGGAGTCCAGTGCTGGGTGGCTAAGTTCAAATCCAAGGGAAGGATGTGGCTCAGGGCCGCGGCCAGTCTGATGGGAGCTCCACGTCCACCTCCTCCCTTCCTGCTCCCCCGCACCCCCCGTCCTGGCGCCTCCCCAGAGCTCTGGCTCCGTGGTGTTGGGAGGCATTGCGGAGTGAGGGGAAGGAGACTGCTGAGCCCAGCCACCCTCCCAGAAGTGAGCTCCTCACCATGGCAGGCTCCTCTCGCGGGAGGGAGCAGCTCTGCCACGGGAGAGCATTGGCATGGGAGCGGGCGGAGCTGCTGGGAGGGTTCGTGGTGGCCATGCAGGCCGCTGGCATGTGGTCTGGGGGCCTCGCTCCCTCTCCGCGGCTGGAGCCCAGCGGGGCCCGGACTGTGCAGAAGGGCGAGTGGCCGGCCTCTGAGGAGCCTCACTCCTCCTTTCTCAGGGGCGGCCGGCTAACCCTTGAAGCGGCACTCAGAGCTTAAGTGAAGTGAGACCTTGGAAAACATCACTTTTTAAAAATTGGGGTAAAATATGCAGACGCATAAAATTCACCATCTTCAGTTGCACAACTCGGTGGCATTTAGTACGTTCACAGGTCTGACAACCATCATCCCTCTCCAGTTCCAGAACATTCCTTTCACCCCGAAAGGAAACCCCATCCCCTGCTCCCGGAAATAGTCCTGGCTGGCGCTGCTAAGTGGTTAGAGCGCCAGCCTGTGCACTGAAGGGTTTTGGGTTCAATTTCCGGTCAAGGGCGGGTACCTGGGTTGCAGGTTTAATCCCTGGCTCTGGTCGGGTGCATGTGGAAGAAACCCAATCGATGTGTCCCTCTTACATGGATGTCTCTCTCTCTCTCTCTCTCTCCCCACTCCCCTCCCTCCCTTCCACTCTCTCTAAAATACAATGGGAAAAATATCCTCAGGTGAAGAGTAACAAAATATAAACTAAGGGTAATAGATGGACTCATGGAACATCCACTTGGCCAACATGGTAGGAGGGAGAGGGCCTTGTGCTTGGTGACCTGCTGTCCTCAGGGGGCGGCAAGCTCTGTTGCCTGAGCACACGCCATACACACTGTGGTTTAGTGGTCTGAACTCCCCCTGCCAGCGTCTTCCTCCACTCCGCGGCCCCAGTTCCTAGCCTAGCAGCCGCACATGGCAAGCCTCGGCGACCCTGATGGGACGGAGGGACAGAAAAGCAGTAATTCAGCAGCCGAGATGCTGCTTGTTTGGGGACATCGCTCTTTGTCCTTGAGTTGTCGTGCTTGTGAACTCTGCACCGAAAGAAGCAAACCCGGCGTAGGGAGAAAAGGGCCTTCGCGGCGCTCCTTTTAATTAGGCGCCCTGTGAAATTGCAGCAATTTTGCGCCGTGGTTTCCTCTCAGCGTGTCTGGAAGCTCCGAGGAAGCTCTTAACCAAGGAAGCCCGGAGTTCGTTTTATTCTTTTCCTCCTTATTTTCTTTCGAAGACCAATTTACTGTTTCTTTAACAGTTTGCTTTTTGCCTGCGCCGTTCGCTGAGATCTGTGCTGTAACAATGCTCCCTCACAAAAAGGCTGGTGCGCTGCCGGGATCCCCAGGGCCCCCCACTAATCACTTTTGATGGAGTAAGACTTGGAGAATCAATTATTTTGCCTTATCGTCTGAAGAAATGCACTGTTTTCTCGCCTTCTTACATGGAAATCTAAGCCACCTGGAGCGCTGCTCCGGCCCCTCCCTGCAGCCACCCTGGGCCGCCCTGGTCCCCCCTGCCAGTCCCCTCCGCTCTCTGGCGGGACCTGGAAAGATCAAAGGGACAGATGACAGTGCTTGGCGCCCATTTGTCACTCCATTGGAGCGAACCAGTCGCCGCGTTAACAGTCAGGCCTTGTCCCGTGTTTCATGAATATTTTAGAATGTTTGCTGGCAGGATTCTCACTGTGCTGTGTCCTCCTCGGTGTACGTGTCACCCATATTCCAGGGTTTAATCGGAGCTTCAGGGGACGGAAGCACCGCTCCCCATTAGTCTCCTTCGTTACCCTGAGACATGCCGGCCCCGCCGCTCCGTGCCCGGGGTCTGAAGCCCGAGCGGGCTTTCTCGCTGTTGCCACCTGAGTCCTGACCAGGCAGGGCAAGTGGTCTCGTTTTGATTGACAGAAAACTTAGGGGCTGCAGAAGGAACGGCTGAGTGCCGGCCCCCCTGGGGCTTTTTTCTCACGTGGCTTCCGGCCCATTCTTCTTCTTTTTTTACCAGGCAGGGCAAGTGGTCTCGTTTTGATTGACAGAAACCTTAGGGGCTGCAGAAGGAACGGCTGAGTGCCAGCCCCCCTGGAGCTTCCGGCCCGTTCTTCTTTTTTAAAAAAAAATATATATTTCTTTATTGATTTCAGAGAGGAAGGGAGAGGGAGAGAGAGAGAGGAGAGAGAGAGAGAGAGAGAGAGAGAGAGAGAGAGAGAGAGAGAAAGAAACATCAATGATGAGAATCATTGATCGGCTTCCTCCAGCACGTCCCCTACTGGGGATCGAGCCCGCAACCCAGGCATGTGCCCTTGACCGGAATCGAACCTGGGACCCTTCAGTCCGCAGGCCAACGCTCTATCCACTGAGCCAAACCAGCCAGGGCCTCAGCCCGATCTTCTTGCCGGCCCGTTTCTGGACTGCCTCGCTCCTCCTTCCGCGCCCCTGACCCACCTGTCTTCAGGTCCCACCTGTGTCCCACCCCACTCGGCAGTCTTCACAGACACCAAGGACAGTTCTGGAGTCCCCGCCCCCACTGTGCACTTGGGCTTGACCCGTCCCCTCCTGGGGACCCCATGGCAAGGCCTGCTCTTCCTCCTGCCTCCCCACCGCGCAGCTGGATACCACGCGGGCCTCGGGAGGGAGGCTGAATTGGGAAGGGGCTGCATGGTGCCCGGCCTCGCCCTTTGCCCAGTGGGAGAACCACCCAGGGAGCAGGCCCAGGAGGCAGAGCAATGGACTCTCTCCTTGGCTAAGCAGTCACATGGGCTCCCAGTTTGTGGACAAAAATGAGACTGTGTGCCGAGCGTCTCCAAGCCCTGAAATGGAAAAACCACTCTGAATCCCAAATTCCTGACGGCTCCCTTTGAAAGAGGCTCCCCATTGCCCCCACCTGGCACCAGGTGGCGCACTGTTTGTGAGGCCAGGCACCTGGCACAGGGTAGGCTCTGGAGGCCAGGTGGGGGCTGCCTGTGGCCCGGTGACAACTCAGCCACATTCACTGAGGGGCGGTGTCTTGGTGCCTGGCCTGGGCGCAGCCCTTGTGGCAGGCTCTGCACTGGGCACCTCAGGGGTGAGGCCGACGTGGACCCTGCCCATAGTGGAGCCCAGTGCGGGGCGGGGGTCAGGATGGCCAGCAAGTCAAGCAGCATATAGACATGAGCGAGCCTTCCTGGGAGGACACGGCTGATGGTAGGTCTGGAGCCACCGCTCCCATCACCCTCACATCTCATGGCACCTGAGGGACAGGTGAAGGGCTCGGCTGTACTAGAATCTTGGGGAATGTGGAATCTGGATCCTTCTCGGACCCAGGATTCTGATAAACACACACTCTCACACTCGCGCTCCATGGACTCTAAGGCCTGTGAGTGCAGAGCAGGAGCGATGCTCCGGAGCCAGGCCTGCACACACACATGTGCAGGATGTGGGGTGTGGAGAAATGAGCCCCGAGGTCCGGAGGCCTGGGGTCAGCTTGGCAGCACCTGCCCACACAGTCTCACCCTGAGAGCATCTACAGCGTTTCATTCATCAACTGCTGACACCCACGCCATGGGGGCTGCAGGGGGAGGGGGCTGAAGAGGCCTTTTCCCAGGGGCCCCAGCCCAACCCCGAGGTGCCCGTGGAGCAGGCAGAGTCCCACATGCCGCCTCTCCCCCAGCCCCAGTGGATTGATTCGGAATCCCTAGGGCTGCAGCTTAGACCCGCGTCTCCAGCGAGGACGGTTCCTGCACTCGGGGCTGAGGCCCGAGTGGGTCAGGGCTGTCTCCACCGGCGCCTGGAGGATACGGAGCGGAGGCAGAGAGACTGCTGGGCCCGACCTGGAGACCCCCCGACCAGATGAGCTGCCTCTTCCCCAGTGCTCCTGTTAGGCCCAGTGAGGGTGCTGCCTCCCGGGCACCCTCAGATGGTCTCCCCGCACCCTCAGACGGTGAGCGCTGTGGGGGCGCGGGGTCCGGTTCAGCTTGGCATCAGGCTCCGACCGTGCCCCAGGGTGGATGATTTGAGGCACAGGTCCTCCTGACCGCATCCTGTCTGCCCGCTTGCACGTCGCACCGTAATTCCTCAGGCTCAGGACCCGCCTCACTCATCCTTCTCTCCCTCGGGCCCAGTGGGGTTTGACATGTTGAATGTGCTCAATAAATGCCTGTTCATCTGATGTAATCAAATCGCTGGACTGAGGCAGCAAAGGGCTTGGCGGCTGTGTGCCCCTCGCCTTGGGCCCAGCCGGCAGGGATGGAGGGAGGCCTGGCCTGTCATCGAAGACCCGACACCTCCCCTGGCGAAGGAGATATTGATTCTGCTGTTTGTTTTGCAAGGAAGCTGCCCCCACGGGGACGGTCAGATCCAGAGCAAGCGAAATGGAAACTGGAGGCGGTGGCAGTGCTCTTACAGCTGGGCTATTAATAGGGCGGCCGGGTGTGTCGTGCGGGGGGCGGGGAGGGCAACGTGGGGCCGCCCTGGAGCGTGGGCCTTGGGGTTACTCAGGAATCCCACCTCCCTCCCACCTCTGCTCAGCTCCCCTTCGCCCTGCTGCAGCCAGAGCTGGAAATGCCGCAGTGTCAGCCCAGGTCGCCTTTCAAGTGGGAGCCAAGTCGAGCAGCCTTGGCCAGTACTCCAGCGAAGAGGTCCCAACGCTCTGCTGGACGCAGCCCGGGGTCGGCACCGGAGGCACCTGGGAGCCGGCCTTTCCCTCTGCTTCAGGGTGAACTGGAGTGGAGCAGAGCAGGGCCAGCCCCACAGCCATGTGGGTGCCACACGGTCCACACGCTAAATCCCGGACCCCCACTCCCCAGGACGGGTCTCCGAGGAGCCTTCCCAGATACTGGGGCTCGGTGGTCTGAGAAAGGGGTGCTGGTGTCCGGTGTGCGGGCGGAGGAAGCTGCCACGAGGGGCACCAGCTGTACGCGGAGCCTCGGTGGACTTCCGTCCCGGGCCCTGCCACCTTGCGATAACTGACAAGGGAATGTGGAATCTGGATCCTGTCTGAAGGAGGCTCCTGTCTGAAGGAGGTTCCTGTCTGAAGGAGGCTCCCTAAACACCAGGAAATGGAGTGGCTAGCAGAGCCGGAGGCACAGTGTTTAAACCCTGCGTGTTCAGGTACAAACAGAGGCCTAGGGAGAGAAGGGACCTGTCCAAGGTCACTCAGCATCGATGGCAGAGCCAACTGGATAGCCTGGCCTCCTGGCTCCCGGCCCCACCCCCCC
>NW_005367354.1:3571353-3589325 GCF_000412655.1 Myotis brandtii | reverse complement strand
CCTCTTGTTGCCTTTTCTGATGGATTCCTCTTGTACTTTACCTGCTCAGGTACCAGTGAGGGATGCAGCCTTGAAGGAAGCTGACATTCTGGAGTTTTCTGTGTCTCCCCAAGCAGTGGTCTCACCTGGTTTTCCTCAAAGGCCCTGGGCTGGGCCGGCTCTCCGGCCTGCTGTTTGTTCAGGCTTTGGCCCAGATGTTTTGTCCATTTCACACTCCCCGTCCAGCTCTCCGCAGATTATTTCCTGTAGGTTTGGGGCTTTATTTTTTGCATCTGCCCCTGCCAAAGTATGTGGGTTGATGTTCAAGACCTTAAAACTCAGGGAGCCTTCAGAGCAATAAATTCCGTCCAAACTCCAGGCGTCCTGCCCAGACTCTGCCTTCCTCTCCAGAACTACACGAGGCCCACGGGTGGCCAAGCCCGTGCTGCTCTTACCACCCACTGGGTGCAGGAGGCTTCCTCTCACTCCCTGGACTGTAGGGGAGCATCTCAAGTCCAGGTCACCTGGAACTGGGGGTCCCAAGCAGCGCTTCTAGGACCCAAAGCCTTCAGCTCCCAGACCCAGCGCGAGGCTAGGAGGGGACCAGCCTGGGTCAGCAGTGAACCAGGGCATCCTTTATTCATGGAGGTTGGGGTAGGGCCAGCCAGAGAGCAGTAATGTATTCATTCATCACTCAATTATTGAAGGTTTATTTAACACCTACTGTGTGCCTAATCAAATCGAACATCCCTGTTTTTATGGTGCTCACGTGCTAATGGATGGAGACGCAATAAAATAAGCAAGTGACTGTCATATGGTGAACAGTGCTCCAGAGAAGTGAAGCAGAGAAGGAAGTCAGAGATGCAGGTGGGAGGCGGGGTTCGCTGCGAGTTTAAAGGCCTGTGTAGATGACACCTGACCGGAGACCTGGAGAGAGCAGGGGCAGCCCCGTGGACTTCTGGGCAGGCGCATTGGAGGCAGAGGGAGGAGAAGGTGGGGAGGCCTGAGGGAGGCGTGTGCCTGGCCGGTGCCCTAGGACATTGGAACTGGACCCCTCAGGCTGAGGGGGGCACGGGCAGAGCTGGGGCACAGTTCAGAGGCTCCCACAACCCCTCTGATCACAGGCCAGTCCTCCTCCTGGGGTCCCAGTCCAAACAACCAGCTGCTTCCTGGGCAAAGCCCTGGGTGCCCCCGGCACCTCCGCTCACCTCACGTAGCCCTTCACCTCTCAGCCTCCTGCTGGGTTTCCTGACCCGACCCCCACTCCGGCCCAGGTGTGCATCCTTGCCTCCCCGCCCCCTTACTGCCCACAGCTGGTGGCTGGTCACCATCCTCCCCGCCTCTCCTCCCCGTGGCCACAGTGCAAGGTCCTCAGCCGACTCCCCTGGGGCATTGCAGGGCAGGTGAGCCACCCAGAGAGGCACCCAGGTCCACGTGGCGGCAGGCGCGAGGCCTCCTGGGGAGCACAGAGCTCCGGGGTCAGCCTGCTTTGGGGTCCTCTAGGACTTTGAGCAGAAGTTAGCAGTCTCCTTTGCAGAGTGGACATGCGCGGTGTGGTTTGGTCTTTGAGTTCATCGTGGAGTCACAGAAATTAGCAAGCAGGAGGAAAAGGGGGTCCCGGGTGGCCTGGTTGAATTAGAGTGGCCAGGGTCCCTGTGGGAGAGGGCCTCCCCACGCTCTGGGAGCACTTGGCAGAGAGCGTCTGTCACCCACGCGGAGAGAGAACATCTCAGTCGTCAGGGCACCCGTCGGGTGGTCTGTTGACAGGTCCGTGATTTCTAATGTCTGCGGTTCAAAGGAGGCAAAAATCAGTCATCTCCCCCGTGTTTGGTTACCAATCTGGGTGGCTGGCGCCGTGCAGACGCTGAAGGTCTGGGCCGGGATGTCTCCCCTGCCTGTCTACCTGGAAAGGGGTGCGTTGTCCCAGAGAGTGAATGGGGGTCTGAGTGAACGAGAGCTGCAGGCCTTTCTCTCTTCCTGGGGGCCCGTCTCCCCAGGGTGCTGATGACCCCAGAGTCTGTGGGTCCCTCTTTCCCATGGGGCGCCCCCTGCCCCCCACTCCTCTGGGGCAGTGGTGAGAGATGGGAAGGCATTGGACCCCTCAGCGGACGTGGGGTCAGGACGGGGGATCCAGGGAGCCTGCCCCCATCTGCTGATCCTTCGGCACCTAAAACCCGGACTCTGGAACACCTTGTCTACACCTAGGAAAGGCCTCCCTTGCCGCTTCCCTTTCGATATCTCCGCGTGCAGCAGCTCGGAAGCAATGGATTGATTCTAAGGGAGACCCTAGGAAGCATGGAGTGAGAGAAGTCAGGGGTGCACTTGCGGCCAGGAGTTTCTGCCTGGGGTTTCCTGGGCTGGCCTTCGGGGAGCTGCCAGCTCCAGGGAGCAGGCATGATCTCCGGGTACAGCGGGCGCCGGCTGTGGGGGGAGCAGGGTGCTCCATCACCATCTGGAACTGATTGGCGTTTTCCTGAAACCAGAGGCCGCCGCAGGCTTCCTGCCCAGCTTCTGCGGGCCCTGGAATGGTTCCACCTGCACCCAGGGCCAGGGACATCTCATTCCCGGGATGATGAGTGTCCCAGACCCTGGAGCGCCCGCCCCCCGCCAGCACCAGCCCCGCTTCTGGTCGGCCTCTTTCCATTCTTTCCATCGTGCTTCTGTAACCGCGTTACAATCGCCGCCGGAGTTTCAGGGCTCCCTCTCTCCCGCACTCCGGCCTCCCCCGGTTTCAGCCTCCAGGACTGAAATGCTCACTCCCCGTCTCCATGAGGAATTGGTGAGGACAGAAAAGAGGCAGGAAATTAATGTCCCAGCCTCCAGGCTCCACCGGCATTAGATGGAATTAAAGCAGAATAATGAGTCGATGCACACACAGCTCTGTTGTTCTTTCATTTTCCTTTCAACATGCACGCCGTGAACGCTTCCCCCGTCCCGCACCGTCTTGGGCTGGGAGCGCCCTGAATGAATTTACATACCAAATGGGTTTTAATTTTATATTTTCCCTTAAGGTCAGGACATTTATTTATTATCATTATTTATTACTGAAGCACGAGTGGTTTTAATTATTTTGGTGTTCCTCCCACAAAGCAGGATCGCTGCTAGCGCCAGAGCGCTTTCCGTTTCCGCTCACATAAATAATATAGTTTTTAATTTTATGAAGATTTAGTATTCGTCTGCTTTGTAAATTAAAGTCATCGCTTACCGCAACAGAGAGGAGTGCTCGGGACATCCTGGTGGACTGCCTCCGCGTCTCCTCCGGGGATCGCTCTCCCAGCGTGGATTGCAGGGGAGAGAACTGAAACCCTTCGGCCACCAGCTCTCCCTTGCTTCTCCACACATTACCCCATGTGTTCCCCACAAAATCCCTTATCGCCAGCGTGTGGGTCTCTCCTCTACCGATAAGAAAGCTGAGGCCCCTGCATGATAATGAACTGGCTGGAGACCTCGCAAATGCAAGGGACAGGTGCAGATGCAAGAAGGTGTGACTCCAGGGCCCACCCCTTCCTCCTCCCTCCGAGCCTTCTCTGTGCCAGACGTCAGTCCCCGGGCCCGGGTGGAGGCTGGTGGAGGCCCTGGCCAGCCTGGCTGGGAGCAGAAACAGCAGGAGGGACGGAGGGCAGCGGCCACCGGCCAGGCCGTGGGTGTGACTGTGTGTTTGCGGGTGGATGGAAAAGCATCCTGATTGTCTGGGGGGCAGAGGCCCTCCCTGGTGCCTCAGGGCAGTATCCCCAGTATACAGCCAGGAAATTCATTCCGGCTCCCCTGGAGTATCCCCCTCCATAACCAGGGTTCCTGTCTGTAACTCGCACCACCACCCCCCAACCCCCCGCCTCTCCAAGGCCCTCCCGCCCTCCCTGGCCTGGCCTCCCCCTCCAGAAGCATCCCCAGAAGGCAGCGTGTTCACACCGTTCCATGGGACCAGGTCCACTTTGCTGCCAGCGTAGCCTCTGGAATGAGCAGGCTGTTGGGGTTGCCATGGAGAAGCTGGGCCCTTTGGTGGTTGGAGCTGTGCGGTGGCAATTGAAGGCCCTCGCCCGCCAGCCAGGGCAGCAGCCTCACACCCTGGTGCCCTCCCTGGGCAGCCGATCCCCTTTGCTCGGACCTCCGGCGGCCGCACCCCCACCCCTGAGGGCTATTAGTGGGTTAAAAACGTGTGAAATGGAAGTGACTTCATGCTGCAGGGTGCTTTCTGAGTTCCCGTCCAGGCTCCTGCTCAGTCAGCCCTTGGGAAGCTCCCTCTCCACACAGAGGCCTCCGTGCCCTGGCGGCTGCGTCCCCGGGGAGAGAGGCGGGAGCCGGCTTCACCACCACGCTCATGTCAGCGCAGCACAGAGGCTCGGACACGCGCTCGCTGTGGTGAATCAGAGGCCCGGCCACCCTCCCTCTCCATGCGCATCACGTGGCTTAAATTTAAGGAGAAAATAGAGCTCACTCCGAGTCATCCTTCTCCATAACGGAAGACGGGATTGTGTTCGCGGGAATCGGCGCGTTAGGGGATGTCCCCTGCCAGAGTGGGGATGTACCTCTTTAGCGTCTCTTTAATCCCTCTCCTGCGAGCATCGCCCGCTAAATGGGGGAGCCGGAAGACGCCGAAGCCGGGCCGAGTGTCTCTCCCCGGGAATGATGAAGTGCTTTTCCTCCATCTCAGACACAGGCTCCCCAAGGGGCGGGGGCGGGGGGGGGGGGTGGGGTGGGGGGGGGGGGGGGGGCATAAATAAATAACAGCTTCCTGGGGTGTACTTTGCCCATTTTTCAGATTTTCTTACTCGTGGCACTAACTTAAGTGGTACTACTGGACCGGTACCAGCCAGATAGGGGCCTGGGGACGCAGGGCGTCTCAGGGCTGCGTTCATAATCAAATAGTTAATGGCGAAGTCTCTTCCCACTGAAAAGGGAGAGGAAATAGCTTTCAGAGCCAGATCTCTTGCTGCTTTATCCAGGGGGCTCCCCAACAGCCAGAGCCGTGCATTAGAAAGACGTTTTCAGCTTCCTTTCAAACGGTGGGAGTAGGCACTTGTTGGCCAGGTACCCTGTCTCCCGGAGGAGATTGAACCTGGCCATGGAGGGGCCCAGGCCTCTGATGGGAATATTGTTTCCTCCGCTCAGCCCCCCCGCCTGCCCTCCAGGACCCTCAGTCTGGCCACAGAGGCAGAACTAGGCAAGGGGAAAGGGAACAAGACAACTTCTGGCGTCAACAGGTGTGGCCGCCTCCTGCAGAGGCTGGGCGGGCGAGTGTAGGTGGAGGACAGACTGGGATGGTGAGAAGCACCAGCTGGGACAGAGGGTACCCAGCAGAGCACCGGAGAAGGAGGCTGCGTGAGGGACGGGAGGGAGCAGGGGCCCAGGGACTGGATGAGACTTCGGGCTTAGGAAGCGGCGCCTGGGGAAGCAGTTCCAAAACCGAGACCCAAAGCCCCGGCCCTCTGCCAGACTCTGCCGCAAACTTGCAAACTCGCTGTGTCCCGTCACAGTCTCTAAAACCGGCGTCTGTGAGGCCGCCTCTGGGGCTGGCGATCTGTCAGTCTGGAAGGGGACTTGGGAGCCCTAGTGGTTCTTCTAAAGCAGTGGTTCTCAACCTTCTGGCCCTTCAAATACAATTCCTCATGTTGTGACCCAACCATAAAATTATTTTCGTTGCTACTTCATAGCTGTAATGTTGCTACTGTTATGAATTGTAATGTAAATATCTGATATGCAGGTTGGTCTTAGGCGACCCCTGTGAAAGGGTCGTTGGACCGCCAAAGGGGTCGCGACCCACAGGTTGAGAACCGCTGTTCTAAAGAGAAGGGGCGAGGCGTCCCTGGAGGTGCATCTTCCCGGTCCTCCCCCATCCTGCCTGCGGAGCCCCGGGACCTCACGCTAAGGTGGCTGCGCCACTGCTGGGCCTGCTGCCGGGAGTAAGGCCCCTTTCCAGCCTGGGGAGCCCTTGGTGGGGCAGGACTTGGAGGGACCAGAAAGTCAGCTGGGTGGCTCTCCAGGGCTGGGGTCAGAAAGAGGTTCTGTGTGCCCATCGCAGGGGCCCAGTGTCCTGCTGGGCCTGCTGCCGGGAGTAAGGCCCCTTTCCAGTCTGGGGAGCCCTTGGTGGGGCAGGACCTGGAGGGCCCAGAAAGTCAGCTGGGTGGCTCTCCAGGGCTGGGGGAAACCGCCCCATCGCAGGGGCCCAGTGCTCAGGCTGAGCTCACCTGAGGTCGGACTGATGATTGACGTCTGTTGAATCTTTATTGCCTTCCAGGCACAAGTGAGTGCCATGCACACATTTTTGTATCAAATCCTGTAGGACAGGAATTATCCCCATTTTAAGATGAGAACACTGAGACTTAGGGAAGTTCATTTGCCAAGACCATTTGTAAAACACGTGACCTTCCCAGGTTTTGACCTCAGGTTCATCTGACTCCACGACTCTGCAAGAAAGAGTTTAACATCCTTGTGTTTGCCTCAAGCAAACTGAAAGTTCAGGTGGCATTCCTTGTCCCTGCACACGCACGGGCACACTCACACATCTGTGCGCGGGCACACATAGCCCTGTCCCGGTCCCACCCACATCCCCCTAGGCACAGCTCCCCCGGTGGCCACGGATGGCTACGTGGGAGCTCTCGCTCCACAGTCACAGGGACAGCCGAGGGCCCCTCTCCGAGGACAGATCACAAATGCACAGCACAGGGGGTCTGCAGCAGAACACTCCCAGGGGGCCCTGGCGGCCCGCGCGGCCCAGGGGAAGGCTCCGCAGAGGCCTGGGCCATGGTGTATTTGCTCATGATGGAGAGTGTTCATCGTGCCAGGTCCCCGGGCTGTCCTGCCGGCGGAGGCCTGGGCCATGGTGTATTTGCTCATGATGGAGAGCGTTCATCGTTCATCGGGCCAGGTCCCCGGGCTGTCCTGCCCGCCCTGCATGGGGAGCCTGGTAGCTCAGAACGAACAGCATTGAAATTCGGCTCAAGGACACAGAACTACAATGCCTGTGCCCACCAGCCAGATCATGGGGTGGCCTTCTTCACACCCCGAAGGCATGGGGAGGGCTGGGCGGGGGAAGCCAGGCTTGGCACGGAGCCCCTTAGGAGCTGCCATTGATCTGGCCAGCTTGCCTGGGGCCGGGTCCCAGGAAACCCCCACATTCCGATCTGATCGGCATTCTTTTCTATTTAAGGAATGTTTATTACTTAAGCAGCTGCACTGGGGAGGCAGGGGGAGCCAAGTAGAGAATGTTAGAGGTCAGAGAACAGTGAGGAGGCACCATGCAGGATGGTCTGGCGCTCGTGACAAGGACGCCAGCTGAGCTGCCAGCTCAGCGCTCAAGGCCCAGGTGAGCCTCTGGCCTTGCCGAGTCCCTCAGCAAGTCTTGGTGTGGCCTCCTCGTCTCATAGCCCCGAATGGCTGGCTCACTGGCAGTCGTAGAGAATGTCAGGGAGCTCTCCAACCAAGCAAGCCAGGCTCTTCGCATCAGAAATAACAGGAAAAGGTCTGGAAGGAAATGTCAGTTTCTTTAGCCACCTCTTTAATTGCCATCAACTGCAAAAGGGGTGATGTATCTTTAAATATTATTAAAATATATTATATGTTATAGAATATACCGTATACGCTCAGTATAGAAAATATAAATTTTTGTATGTTTACATTCACGTGTGACATGTGCCTGTGTACATGTAAATATACACAAATACATATACCTATGTATTCTGGAAAAGGGAGAACACGAGGAATTCTAAATGCGTGTACTGGTACTCACCCTTAGTTGTACCCATGGCTGTTTTGTTTTGTTTTGCCCTCTAGCATTTTCGGTTGTGAGGTCAAGGAATGTGTGTTGCTCTCCGTAACTGAAAAACAAAGGGGGAATGAGCCCAGCCTCTTTGCAAGGTGCCCCTGGGAGCCACGCTCCCCTCGTATGCTTCTTCCACGTGTTGGCGACATCGAGCTCCTCTGGGTTCAGCCTCGACTGCCCAGGTTTCCTCATTCCACAGCCTTCCTCAAGGTGTCTCCAGAGGTCCAGCTCTCCCTCGCATCCTGCAGTGAACCTTAGCTGTGCCATTTGAGGGGACACCTCACATTAGCCAGATGTGTCCTTATAGTTTAAATGCGGGGCTAGGTTGGGAGTGAAGAGGGAATTTTCCCGCATGTGAGCTGGAACACGGCCCGAGCTGGAGGTTGGTGACACCAAAATAATTGGAGGTAAGAGCTGTGAGGCCATTAAGATAAATGTTTGACATAAAAATGTGGGCTGGTTCATAAAAGGTTGCAATGACACCAGGTCATAGTGACAGCTTTTCAACAACTGCATGAGCCTCCGAGGGAAGGGAATCGGCATAATGAATTATGGGCCGTCTGAGCACACAGCATCTTTTTATGGGCATAGATCTAAGGGGAGGATGGAGTTATTCAGCCTGGCCCATGTTGAATAGCATTATTGTTACAACAGGAGAGGAGCCAAGTAAACGGACGAGCGGCTTAAACACTCAGCTGCAGAGGCAGAAGGGCCTGGGTCTTCCCGTCTGGGCACAGGGCACCTCCTCCTGCCTAACAAGTGCCTTTGTCCGCGGAGCCCGGCGCTGACGTCCACCTTCCCTGTGAAGGCCGCCTCGGCTCCTCCGCAGCTCAGCTGTTTGCGCCGTCCTGCCCTTTGGATGAAATGGCCTCCATGGACGTGGGGATGAGACGCGTGCAGCCCTTCCGACCTGGGGTGTTCTCCGGGTGGGAGAACCCTGCAGAACGAAGGGAGCTCGGGAAGGAGTGGGACCCGCCGGCTGGGAGATGGGAAAAGGCCTGACTCCCAGCAAACCCTCTGATCAAGTTCTGGCCCCTGAAGCAGGGGGCACCTTTCCTCAGCTAATATGTAATAATAATCTATATATATAAAGGGCTAATATGCATAGTGCCCCCTTGGGAATTCAACCAGACCAGGAGTTCGATCGCTCGCTATGACGTGCGCTGACCACCAGGGGACGGCGCGGAACGAAGGAAGGCCCCAGAGGCCCTGATCGCCAGCCAGGCCTAGGGACCCTACCCATGCACAAATTTCGTGCACCGGGCCTCTAGTATATAATAATAGCAGCGACAAGGATAGCCATCAATCCTTGAGTGCCTACAGTGTCTCTGGTCCTGCACTGGGCACTTCTCGTCCTCTCATATAACCCGAGGGTATAAGTGCTGTTATTCCCGTTTTGCAGATTAGAAAATGAAGGCTGAAGGAAGTTCATCTGCAGCTGGCTAATGTTCACACTGTTTGGAATGCAAATCTGGATCTGTCTGAGCCCCCATCGGGGCCCCGGCCACTACACCGTTCTGTAACCACGCGTGAGCATCCACACGCCGGAAACGGAACCAAGAGCATTGTCAGAATGGGGAAGAGCTTGCCGGGGGCCCTCTGGGGCTCAGCAAGGGGCGATGCAAGATTGGCTCCGCCGCTGACATTCACACACGTTTTAAACGGGCTCCGCTGGGGAGGAAGGCGTCCTTGGTAGTAAAACGTCTGAGCCCATGATTTCCTTCTGGGTGTGAGAATGTATATGAATCACTTGCTAATGGCAGTTAAATGAGATGAAGTCATTTATGTGGCTGTAAGGGAGCCAATTTCCACACTGGCGCAGGCATATGTACTCGTGCCTCCACTGTCCGTGGGCTGCCACACCTGTGCTTGTGAATGAGGCCCTCTGGGGTCTTTGCCCTCAGATAAGGGCAGGCCCTGGAGGGACCCCCTCGGTCCCCAGGGAATTCAGGGCCAGGCCAAGGTCCCTGACAGCTGGACTGTGTTTCCTTCCAGCTTCTCAGTTCTGGAACGAGAACCAGTTCCTTTAGCCAAGAGCATTGGTGTGTGGGGGGATATACTCTTAGCTCTGAGATGCCCAGTCAAAAAGGTGAGTCCCCCTCTGTCTTAGCTCTGGCTGCTATCGCAAAAATAATACAGACTGGGTGGCTTACAAAATACAGAATTTTATCTCCCACATTTCGGGGGGCTGGAAGTCTGAAATCAGGGTGCCCTCGTGGTGGGGTTCCAATGAGGGCCCTCTCCCAGCCTGCAGACAGCTGACTTGTTGTTCTGTCCTCACGTGGCAGAAAGAGGGCTAGAAAGCTTTCCGGAGTCTCTCTTATAAGGGCACTGATCCCATTCATAAGGACTCCACCCTCATGACCTAATCACTTCCCAAAGGCACCCCCCCTCCTGACAGCATCACATGAGGAGCTAGGATTTGAACCTATGAATTGGGGGGCGGGGGGGGTGCAGACATTCGGTCTACAACAACCTCCCCACCAAATAGCGCATCCTTGGCTGTTGGGTTCCCGGGGAGCCCACCGCCCTGGCTGAGGTGGTCTTGCCTGGTGACTTTTCTGTGGTGTCCCTAGGGCTTCCCCCCATGACCTAGCCTGTCATTGGCTAATGCCCAAACCTCTCACAGTCATGCTGGATGCACACCCAAGCCCTCCCGGTGTTGGGCACGTGCGGGGCTCACTTAACAGATACTGCTTCCATGTCACACAGAGAAGAAAGCTCTCGGGCCCTGGGTCCAGATGAAGGCAGGTGACCAGGCTGAGGCAGGCGGAGGGAGAGGAGGCCAGTGGCCATGGCAGCCACAGCCCTGGAGAAGCGCACGCACCCAGGGGCAGGGGCAATGGAGAGGGCCCCTGAGTGTGGCCCTGGCCCTCCGGGGCCCCAGAGCCTTGCTAGGCCACGCCTAGTTTCTGCAGAAATTGGAGACACCCGGAGCACAGGGCCGCCTCACCCTAATACACAGGGACAGCCATGCCGGACAGTCAGACATGACATCGTCCCTGTGTCTCCGGGAACATCCCCTGAGTCATCTGCCCCCCACCCCGCCCCGGGGCCTGTCCGTGGAGGCGTGTTGTGTTACCCTCTCTCCTTGGGCTTTTCTTAGTAACAGCGCTGGCTGGGCGGCTGCACAGCGGCTCCTGGAGACATTCTGTCCTGGGCGGCCACAGGCTGACCCTGAGTCAACGGGTGCACCCCACCCAGGGAACCTGCTTCTCATCCTGCCGGGGCCGGGTGAGGTTAGAGGCGCACAGGGGTCAGGAAGTCCGGGCTGTGGCGTATAAGCTGGGGCCTGTCTCCCGGCCCAGGGGCAGCTCTGAGGGAAATGCTTGTCTAAACTCGTCTGCTCTCACCCGACTCCCCCTCTCCCGGCACGTCTCCCGTTCTTGGGCCAGAGGGAATGACCTGGAGGTGTGCGAGGCTGGATCCCAGGTGCTACCCAGGCCTGGCTGCACCCCAACTGAGGCTGCACCCCATTGGCTCAGAGAGATCAGGAAGCTGAGAGGGTTTGCCCAGCCCAGGCCAGCTGGGACTGGCCGGAAATACCAGACCCTCTGGTTTCTCAGGAAAAGATGTCACAGCTGCTGCCGACTAGCAGATGAGACCCTGACTATGGAGAGAGTGGTGCCCTGCCTTGTGATGGCAATCTAGGGCGAGGTCACAGGTCAGAGCAGTGCTTCTCCTCAGGGTAGGTCAAGGTCAGGGCAAGTGAGGGCGTGGGAAAGCAGGTCTGAGGTCAGAGGGAGCTGGGACAGCGGGGTGTGCCTGGCCTGTGAGGGTCCTGGTGCCCACTGCTCTGCTCACACGCCCGGGGGCCATTCGGGCCGGAAAAATAGCCAGAGGTGGACCTCAAACCACAGGTCCCCTCCCACCCCCACCCAACACTCCCGAAGTTTCCTGGGCTGAGCATTGAGGGATGGAGGGGTCGGGACAGGGTGTGTGCCCCGAAGAGGTCAGCCAGGCCCTGGGCTGTTGGAGTCTCAGGTGGCCTGCAGCCGGCCCTGAGCTCTGAGTCTCAGCCCCAAAGTCAGGGTTCCAGAGCTGCAGGAGCCTCGAGCCCCCCCTACCCCCAGGCCTGGGGGAGAAAGAGTCTCCCCTGCTTGGCTTTTGAGAGAGGAAGAGGGAGGCGGTGCGCCCAGGGAAGCCTGCCCTGCCCTGGTGCCGGCGTCCAGGAAAGCGTAGGAACACATTTGAATCCACACCCATCTCCCCTCCCCCGGCCTGTCTCCCATCTGCCGGCCCCCAGGAGCAGCACTGACCGTGAGCCTGTGGGCTCATTATCAGCTGCATTCGGGGTCCACAGGGGAACAGAGGCTGAGCTCAGTGCAGGAACTGGTCGCCCAGAACTGTCCCCGTCTCCTCCTGAGGGTCTGTGCCTGGAGAAGGGGCCTGGCTTTGTCCCCGTGCCTGGTGGGCAGCCCTATTGTGGGTCTAGCCTGGGGTGCAGGGGCTGGGGCAGCCTCAGAGGGGCCCCGGTTCCCATCCAGCATGAGGCGTCTGGACCCTGGACCGTGGGGTGGCTGGAGGGTCACTTCTCCTCCAGTAACTGAGGCGCTTGCTACAAGGCCTGCTGATAAGTGGTCCCTCTGGGACGAGGGTGTCACCGGAGGAAAGAATTGACAATGATGAAAGCGGCTGATTTCCTGGGAGACGGCGTCCCTTCCAGGCAGCAGCAGGAGACTGGAGGTGGACGATGAGAGCTTTTCTTTCTGGTTTTGACACTGAACTTGCCCTGAGGACTTGGGCACTGAGCACTGGGTGCCCGTCTGCGAAATGGAAAGGCCAGGTCACTCGGGGTCATTTGAGTTCATCGTCTACATAGAAGAGCAAGCGCGGGCCTGAGAGCAGACAGGACAGCTTCAGAATGCGCACGGACGCTACCCCACCCCCGAAGCTAGAGGACCCCCTTCTCAGTGCCTGTCTCCTTCCCCTCCTCGCCCACACCGCCTCCGCTCTGCTCTTTGCTGGCTGTTGGCACAAGGTCCCCATCCTGCCTTGGGCTTCCTGCCCTCACCCAGGGCCACGCCTCCCTGATGGTGAGGCAGGAAGGTCCTACGGGAGCGTCAGCTGAGGGTCCCCCCTGCCTGTGGGAGCCTGACAGCCTGGCCTGACCTCCTTTCTCTCTAAGACCCTGGAGTCAGCCTTGACCACATGGAGGAAGAGGCCCCGAGGGGTCCAGCCAGGTCCTCTGTGGTCCCTGGCCCCTGAGGGACCGCTGTCTTGTGAGGGACACGTGGAGGAAGAGGCCCTGAGGGGTCCAGCCAGGTCCTCTGTGGTCCCTGGCCCCGAGGGACTGCTGTCTTGTGAGGGACACGTGGAGGAAGCCGCCCCTTCATCTTCTCTCCGTTTTGTTGAGATATGAATTTTGGTCGTGTCCTCAGAAAATGTAAATCCTTACTGATTAAATTGCCCATGTAAACTGACATATATCCTAGTCGCTGGGCCTGAGAGAAAGAGGAACGAGAATAAAATCAGAAACGGTCGCCAGAGCCCTTCTTGTCATGTCCTTCAGCACGGCAACCCTACCAGGTCTTCAGGACTGGGAAACCTTTGACGGACAGGTTAGGGCCGGGGTCTACCTGTGAGTGTGTGTGTGAATGCATGTGCCTGTGTGTGCATGTGTGTGTGCGCGCGCGCGTGTGTGTGTGTGTGTGTGTGTGTGTGTGTGTGTGTGTAAGGAAGGAAAGAGAGAGAATGATTGATTGATTTCAGAACATTCTATTGATACTCAGGAGGTGGCATAAGTAGAGGCCATGCTTCAGCTGCACAACTGGGCCTTGCACACAGTAGGTGCTCAGGAAGGCTGGCAGGCTCTGCTGTGAGGTGCAGGGGTCTCTGTGACCTCATTTGTTTAGGGCCCCCTTGTACCTTAGACGCCAAAGGACTGGTTAGGGCAGCGCCACTCTACAGTCGGGGGCTGGGGCCTCAGAGCGGGCCAGCCGGTTGCCCAGAGCACACAGGGAGGCAGGGATGGGCAGGGGGTTGAAAGGGGGTCCCCTTGACGGCGACACCGGGAGGAATGAGTGGGATGAAGACATGATTGGGGAATTCAGGGGC
Organism: Myotis brandtii; assembly: GCF_000412655.1. NCBI lineage: Eukaryota > Metazoa > Chordata > Mammalia > Chiroptera > Vespertilionidae > Myotis > Myotis brandtii. Next base: position 3,575,530 of record NW_005367354.1, on the reverse strand, counting down.
CGGCAGAAAAGGAGATAGGAGGCTACTAGTGACTCACTTGGGTTTTTTTAGTCTTGGACCAAATGGGATGCTTATTTTTAATGGAACATCTGAAATCAAATCATACCCAATTATACACCGACTTGGCGCCCATTCTATAAAGGGCCCTGAACGTGTTTCCTGTGGGAGCAAGACTCTGGTAACTGCCGTGCCCCGATGTACCTGCTCGGTCAGTTTAGATTCTCACTGGAATGGCCAGGATGGGAAGGGAGGAGCCGTGAGGCTGTGGCCTGGAGGTGTTCACACAAGCCGGTGCGATTGGTCCCCGTGGCTGGTATGATGAGGGGGAAAGGAAATGCCTGGAAATACTCTGGAAGATGTTACCCCGTACAGAGGGAGTAGAACTGTGTCTGCAAACACTAAGATGGTAGCGTGTGCTGGTGAAGCTTTTCATTTTGTTGCTCCTGAACGCATCTCCAGCGTATCGTCTGTGCAGGAGCTCATCACCCTGTGAGCTCTCCCGCCCAGCGCCCCGAATCACAGTTGGGCAGTTCAGTTTGGGGCGCATTCTTCTGAGCCTGGCTGGGGTCTCCTGGGGGGTGGGGGAGGCGGGGCGCCTTTTCCTCTTTGTCTTATCTTCAGTGCCCGGCTATCAGAGGAGCTCAGAAAATGTTTGTTGTTTTGTGTTGATTCAAAGTTAGAGCTATAATTCACAGAACACACACCTCACGTGCACTCGGGTAAATTCTCCCTTTAATTGAAATGCATTCACTTGGAGAAAGCAGCGCTGATGGGAAGCAGATAACCGAGGGCGGGTGGTTCCCTGGGTGCCACGGGCCGAGGGGTGTGAATTACAGGACCCGGCACTGAGACACCAGCCTGTCGGGGGAGGCGCCGACGACTGTCCAACTATCCGTGCTCGCACAAGCACTCCGTGCAAACCCCACCTCATATTAATTAAAAATTCTAAATCACGCCATTTTTTTTTCTGGAAATACTTTTATGCTCCGTTTTATTTACCACCACTAAAAATAATGATAATGATAACAGTAACAATAACACTACTATGTGATTAAGGTGCAGATATGCAATTAGGGGGGGAAATACAGGTTTTTAGTGAGCCTTGAGCTAAAAACAGGAATAGAGTCATTTCAAGGAGTTTCCGGTGAGGGCTGGTTCCAGAAGATTCTTCGACTGGGAGTTCACCTGTTCCCCCTTGTCAGTCAGTCACTTGCTCATTTGACAAGTAGGTATTAGGTGTCTCGTGTATGGCAGGCCGTGTGCTGGGTGCTGGGGTGCGGTGGCAGCTGGGACAGCCCCCGCTCTCTAGGTCTGGGAGGTTCCAGATGAAACGCGCCGCTCTCTGGAGCTTGCCTTCTAGGGAATGGGAAGACGATGGAAAATCCGTAGCAGGAATATCTAACATGTTAGTTAGATGGTAAGACGTGCTAGTGGGTTCCACGTTCAGAGTGGTGGACTCAGGAATTCCGGCCAGTCCTCCTGCTCCCTGGAGCCTTGAAGGACGAGATAGTGAGGGACTCCCCGACCGGGCGTGGAGAAGGCCAGAGGCCCAGGGGCTGAGCCCAGCATCTTGGGCCGGTTCTCCCCTCGGACTGTGTGCCGGCTGAGAGCTGAGCAAGCCTTTGACCAGCCTGTGGGACCGGAGGACCAGCCTGGAGTCCTGAGCCTCCCGGGGGCCAGCGGAAGCCGAGGCCCTCCCACTAGCTTTGAGTTGGACTCTGACGGGCTTCGCCCTGGCCCCTCAGCCTCCAACATCTCCACTCTCCATTCGGTGACCCCAGATTGCTGTGCCCCCAGGTGCCCAGCAGAAGCAAACAGACAATCTTGGGAGGAAGATAACCTTACCCTCCCACGGGGCTGGGCAAACACAGTAATGTGCAAAGACAGAATCTGGCACACAGTAAAAAAATAAATAAATAAATACAAGGAGATGACATGAGCAAACATCAGTAGAAATAACAAAAAAATGGACACAGAGTCCCACGGGGCTCTGGGTACATTGGAGTTATCGGACACAAACTTCAACTCTACTTATCGTGACCAAGGCGTTAAAAGACAAAATTGGGGTTTTCGGCCGAGAACCATAAACGGTGCTTTTGAAAAGAACCAAAGGTAAGTAACACCCCAAGTGGAGAACGGGACAATGAGTTTAACAGATGCAGCCAGAGAGAGGATTGTGAGCTAAAAGACTGGGTAGAAAAAATATCCAACATTACGCACAGAGAGACAAGAGAAAAAATACCCAAACCAGAAGATAAGCGACATTGGGATTACACCCCAAAGGGCAGGTTACCCTGTCCACAGTCCCACTGGCTCCCCCACGAATCCTCCCCACCAGGCAGTCCAGGAGCAGTCACCCTTTCCGACCCGGCTCCTATGGGGTGGAGCCCGACACAAAGTTCAAATCCGGCCTGGGTGCCTCTTTGTCCTCGGTTCTGTGACAGGAAGGGTAGGGTGTTGTTAAAGCCTCATGACTCTCATTTTGCCGTAATGAGCCTTGCTTAACTTGGGAGGAAGGGGCAACATTGAAGGGAGGAGAAAGAACCTGTGGCAGTGAACGTCAGCGTGAGAGATTGGCCGAGCACCTGAATATCGCCCTCAGCACACTCCCTGTTTCCCTGAATAAAGGAAACAGAGGTGCCTTCGGGCCTTTTTTAAATCAAGATTTTATTTAAAAGAAGCAAAGTTTCAATCACCAGGCAAACAGCTCACAAGGACGTTTTCTGGGACCCTGAGAGTAGTAACAGCTATCATTTTGGAGGGTGGCAGGCCCTGGGCTGTGGGTCCGGCATCCGTCATTCTCGCCCACCCCGTGGACGGTTTATAGATCAGGTGACAGGTTCGGAGATGTCCGGGGACCCTCCAAGAGCACAGAGTGTGAGAGGTGGTTCCGTGGCTCGTGCCAGGTCTGGGTGGCTCTGGCACTGTTCCCATGGTCCCGCCCCACGCACCCCACGCAGACTGAGGTTGGCAGCCGAAGGCCATGGGGAGCTTCCTAGGGCACCAGCTACAGCCTGAAGCTGTTCTGAATCCCAAAGCAAAGCGGGGACCACAGGGGGGCCCCAAGTTTGGTTTCTGTTGCCCATTTCTGAGCTGTCTCTCTGGATGAGAGCTGTGACCATTCACAGCGTGTTTGCCCAGCCCCGTGGGAATCGTACGCTGGTGAAATAGAAATATCCTTGTGAACATATGAGCACACTCATTTACCGAAGGTAAAGGAAGCCTTTCACTGTGGAAGGTTCCCATTTTTCCTTTTTCTGCCTTTCGTCTCCTCTTCTCCGCTCCCTTTGATTGCCCATAACATTAACCTTCAGAAGGAAACTGGGGTAAACAGCCTGGCAAGGCAAGCAGCTGACTTCCCGGCTGCACCTGCAGCAGCCCCTCGAGGGAGTCAGTGGCTGGGAGGTTTGGGTGGGCCTCACGCCCTCCCCACACCTGCCCCCTGTCTTTGGGGGGAAGGGAGTTCCCTGTGGCCTTAGGTCGCTGTGAAGCTCGCATGCATAACCATTCATGGTGCTTTCCCTCCGTCCAGCTGGCTCCTCGGGCTCAGCCACAGCTCCGAGCTCCGGGCTCTGTGATGGGGGAAAGGAAGGAAAATGAGTTCCATGCAGGATTGTTATTGCTGTAGAGACGTCGGTGTTATTTGCAGGAACGCTGTGCTAATAGGGGAAGGCTGTTTCTTGGCAAACACCTCCTTCAAGCACTGTGGCTCTTTCTCAGGTTATAGGAAAGGGCATTAGGCAAACACTTGGAAATTCAGCAGCGTCCTCCCCTGGGGGGGGATGGCAAGGGCAGGGATGGGGGGAGAGGGGATGCTACGATGCCCGACAGCAGCAGCCACGCAGAATGAGCACTGGCTGCAGTGCCCTCCTGATCAGCCCTCGGGCGGGATAGTATCAACAACGGTAAAGGTTACAGCTTTTGCTGCGATGCATTGCCTCTTCAGAGAGTATTAGAGTGTTTTGGATCTATTTTTTAGGAATCTGGAAACCGCCAGTGGAACATTTTTGATGTTGTGGGTAATGCATAAAGCAGCCGCTTGGGAAGCTGAGCGGGGAGAGGTACCCAGGGCGCAGGGAGCATGGGAGCCCCTGCCCGTTGCAGCTGCAACAGTTAGGACGCAGCGAGGGGAGCACCACTGCGGGGGCAGGGGGAGGGGGGGCAGGTGTGGCTGGGA
>NW_005367354.1:3562647-3571343 GCF_000412655.1 Myotis brandtii | reverse complement strand
GTCACGGAAAGGCCCTGCCTCTCCTGGGAGTGGACGGTATTTATTCTGAAGGGAGAGCCAGAAGAAAGTTCCATCGTCATGGAAGGAATTTCAAGCCCTGCTTAGTATTTTATTGTTTTTTTTTTTTTTTTTTTTTTTTTTTTTTTTTTGTCCTGCCTGGACCCTCCCTACCTAGAGCACAGATTCGTATAAACAGGGGAAGTTATAGTAGACTAGAGGCCCGGTGCACGAATTCGCGCACCAGTGGGGTCCCTTGGCCGAGGGACCCCACTGGTGCATGATCGGGGCTGGGAAGGGATGTGGGAGGTTGGCCAGCTGGGGAGGGACTGCAGGAGGGCTCCAGGGCATGTCCAGCCCATCTCTCTCAGTCCCGATCGGGCAGACCCCAGCAGCAAGTAACCTACCGGTCAGAGCCTCTGCCCCCTGGTGGTCAGTGCATGTCATAACAACTGGTTGACTGTCTGCCCCCTGGTGGTCAGTGCACATCATAGTGACTGGTCAACTGGTCGACTGGTTGACTGTCCCCTGGTGGTCACTGCACGTCATAACAACTGGTTGACTGTTTGCCCCCTGGTGGTCAGTGCACATCATAGGGAGCAGTTGAGCAGCCTTAGCATATCATTAGCATATTACCCTTTGATTGGTTGAATGGACGACCAGACACTTAGCATATTAGGCTTTTATTGTATAGGATGGTGTGATGGTTAATTTTATGTGTCAACCTGACTGGGCCAAGGGGTGCCAGGCATGTGGTCAAGCCTTCGTCTGGGTGTGCCTGTGAGAGTGTTTATGGATGCGATTAATTCAATTCAGGGGAATGAATGTAGAAAATCGCCCTCCCCAGGGTGGGTGGGCATCGCCTAATCAGTTGAAGACCTGAATAGAACAGAAAGGCTGACCCTCCTACAAGGGAAATCCTCCTGCCTGTTTTGTGTGTGTTTTCCTGCCTTTGGACTCGCACTGAAACATCGGCTCTTCTGGGCCTGGAGCCTCCCAGCTCTCAGACTAGAGCGTACACCGTTGCAGCTCCAGTTTCCAGGCTGCCACCTGCAGGCAGGTCCTGGGACTTCTCCGCCTCCATAATCCTGGGGGCCAGTTCCTTATAATACATTCTTCCTATAGTTATGCATTCTCTTGGTCCTGTTTCTCTGGAGAACCCCGAGTGATATAGATGACATTCATAAGGCAGGGAAGGAAATATTGAAATCTTACCTGAATTCCTAACCTGACCAGATCAGCTGTGTCCTCTGTGAGGAAAAAAAAAGGCCCATGAGTCCCCAACGTGTTCAGAATGAGGCCAGTGGCTCAGAACGCTCTCTGGCCACACCTCTCGGCTGAGGAAATCAGAGGCTATGAGCCGTGTGGGTGGAAACGGGAGAGAGTGGCATGAGGGACAGGAAACGGCCATAGCCCCGGCCTCTCTCACCTGGCACCTCCTGGCGCCTCCACCCAGGACGCACCTTGGAAGCGCAAAGGACCCAGGCAGAGTTGGCCCGATGCGCAGGCCCAGCTCCCCGCCCCCACTCCCAGCCTGGCCCTGCTGAGCTCCTGGAAGTAAACATTCTCCGAGTGCTGCAGGCTCCCCTGTGCTGGGATGGAGCCCAGGTCCGTGCAGTAGTCCCTCCCACACCCTCAGGGCTGCTTTGTGAGGACACAGAAACCCTGCGGCAGCCTCTGGCCGCCATCCTCTCATAGCTGTGCCCTCCAGGTGGCCCTCCGCCACAGAGGGGTCCTGACTCCTTTGTAGTAGCACAGCCTCTGGGTCTGCCCCGGTGATGGGTCCCTGGGGCTGGTGGGAGGGGCAGGGAGGGGTAGCAGGCACAGACCTTAGACTGGAAATGGGGAGGAGCCGAGATTCCTGCCTCTGAGACTAGTTAATTCCCTGGCGTCCACACCCAGTGGTCAGCCGTGGTCCGAGAGTTCGTTGATGCGGTCTATTAGGGTGGGGGCTCCAGTTGGTACAGGCTCCGTAGCCCACCTAGGCACCATGACCACGAATAAAAATAACCCAGGCTCACCCTAGCCAGTTTGGCTCAGTGGGTAGAGCATCGGCCTGCGGAGCAAAGGTTCCTGGGTTGGATTCAGGTCAAGGGCAGGCTCCTCCCCAGACTGGGCCCTGGTCAGGGCTCGTGCAGGAGACAACCAATGGATGTGTTTCTCTCACATCAAATATTTCTCTCTGTCTTTCCCTCTCTCTTCCACTGTCTCTAAAAATCAATGGAAAAATATCCTCAGGTGAGGATTACAAAATAATAATAATAAATAAAAATAACCCTCGGCTCTGTGGCTCAGTGGTTAAGCACACGGGTTTTCTAATCAGATCCAGCTTTGTATCTCAACTCTACTTGGTTAGCTGTGTAGCTTTGAGCAGGTTAAGTAACCTCTCTGAGGCCCACCTCTGAACCTTGTTATAAGGAGTAGATTCAAGTGTATAGTAAAGACTTTAGCTCTGTACTTAATAGGGTTCGCACTCAATACTGTCTTGTTATCATTTTCTATTTAGACCATCAGCTCTTTTTTACCAGATATATCAATGCCCATAAGACGACACATAACTTCAGGGTCTTGGCAAGTAACAGCATTCTGTCCATGAAAATGGTATCAAAATGAGTCTGAGGGACCCACCGGAATATTTTAAGTGGGGAAACCCCAAGAGAAGCCATATGAAGGGACCATTTCGTTTGTACCCTCATTCATTCATTCAACAAACACTTTTTATGCCAACTGTGTTCCTGCCTGGACCCTTGAGTAACGTACAGGCTAGAGGCGAAAGCAGACCCAAGATCAAGCTCAGCCCCGAAGCCCATCACAGCCCAGAGAAGGAAGATACAGCCCAGACTTGGGCATGGAGAGAGGTCAGGGAAGGCTTCCTGGAGGAGGCGATGCCTACATTGAAGTTGAAGTTCCAGGTAGGCAAGCAAAGAGGTGGTGCAGAGCACTCCCAGGAGGACAGTAAACACAAAGGCAGAGAGACAAGAACAGAATGGGTGGCTCCCCCGCCAGGAGAGGGCCGCCTCTCGATTCCAGGTGGCAGGTGCCAGCCAGAGCCCCTGGTCCTTGGTCCCCAGACCCAGTGACTGCCCTTCTGTTCACCCCCTGCAGGAAGGGAGGGAAAATGGGAATGAAAGGCTTAAAACAACAGGTCTGTGATTGTCCCCATAGCACGTGAGGCTCTGAGCCTAACACGTGCTACGTGGGAGCTTCCCCGGATGAGCTGAGCGCTAGGGCTAGCTCAGTCCTGGCCGGGCCAGTGGAGTATTTCGAATCACTAGGTGCTCTCAGAGGGGTCTTGGGCCTCAAGGTGACTGTAACCGCGCTGGTGGGGCAGCTGGGGGGACAGAGCGGGGAGCAGAGGGAGCAGCTCCGGGCTGGGGAGGGGAGATTGGGGACCCAGCAGGGCACCCACTGCGTGTGAGGTGCGGGCAGGACATCCACGTGGAGATGTCCAGCAGGCATCTGAATATGCAGGGTCCAGATTTATGGGGGACAAAGAGCTGGCCGTCATGCAGTCGTTAAGTCCGGGAGCATGAGCAGGACCCCGCCTGTGTGTGGGAGAGGCAGGCGTGAGAAGCACATGATAGGATCCCGAGAAACACTTACAGGGAGACAGCCACCCACAGAGAAGGGTGTACACACCGAGGCCAGCGGGTGCCACGGTTGGTGACCCTCCCAGGTGGGCGGATGCATGGGAAGCCAGCTGCCCAGCGTGGTGCCCAGTTGGCTGCCCAGGGCACACATTTCCACGGCCGGGACAGCTGAGACCTGCTGCTGTTTCCCAAGTGCCCGTGTCTCAGGTGAGTCCCAGAGGGGAGACGGGCCTTGCCCAGGTCCCATGGAGCCCGGGCCTCCGGGTCCCCGTCCGCTGCCCTCCCTGGAAGCTGGGAGGGCAGGGCAGAGAGGAGGGAGAAACGCCCGTGGTGTCTGGAGCATCTGGGAGGGGCGGGGTAGTGGGTGTTTGGCAGAATGGCAATAAGGTTTTCCCCATTTTGGTTTCGGAAAGACACGAATAGAGTGTTTATGTGGCTCATGTTGTACTTACACTTTGAGCAGGTTAAGTAACCTCTCTGAGGCCCACCTCTGAACCTTGTTATAAGGAGTAGATTCAAGTGTATAGTAAAGAGTTTAGCTCTGTACTTAATAGGGTTCGCACTCAATACTGTCTTGTTATCATTTTCTATTTAGACCATCTGAGGATTCAGCAGGAGGGCAGGAGGGCTCAGCCACCTCCACCTGGAAGCTGGGAGGGCAGGGCAGAGAGGAGGGAGAAACGCCCGTGGTGTCTGGAGCATCTGGGAGGGGCGGGGTGTGCTGGTCCCTGGTGCTAACAGGACAGACTCCTTGGGGCGGGGAAGTGGGCAGACTGCAAAGAATTGGAAAACGCTGACCCCCCCCCTCCCCCAGGAGAACAAGAAGGGAGGGACGTTAATATGTTTTAAAATAGGAGCTGCCAAAATAGTATGTGGCACTATGGGAGTGCTTACCAGACAAGATGCCTGATTCGAATTTGTGAGTAGCAGGCCCTGGGGGGGTGGGGGGGTGAGGGATAAAATATATCCTCCTTCCCTTCGTCCCTGAGCTTCCGCAGCCTGCTTCTGCCTGACACTCAGAACGAGCCCAGAATGACAGCACTCTGCGACGGTGAATGCAGCCCTCCTGGTCCAGGGCCCTGGGACAGGGGCGCCCACCCCACACCCCAGAGGACGGAGGCTCAGTCGAGTCCAGGGCGCAGCGGAGGGAACCTGGCGTCACGTAAAGGGGGAGATTTGGGGAACACAGTGTGGACCAGCTGGTATCTCTTTGTACCCCTGAATGTGGCCGTGTGGAGGGCGCATGTGGAGGCCCCGGCTGCCTGAGCAGAGCACCATCACCGAGTGGCTCATAAACAAAGAACTGTACTGCTCTCAGCTCTGGAGGCTGCAAGGCTGGTCAGGTGCCAGCGTGGCCGGGTCTGGTGAGAACCCTGTCCCAGGCCGCAGAGTGCGGCTTCTCCTCGGGGGCCCTCACGTGGCAGAGGCGAGAGGGGACGCAGGGCACGATCCTTCCGTGACCTAATCACCTCCCCCAGGACCCGCCTCCTAGACCATCACCCGGAGGTGAGGATTCACGTAAGGCCTCTGGGAGACAGACACACTGCGTCCATGGCAGGGGGACATCCAGTCCATGGAAGAGGAGGACAGTCGTGGCCACTGGCCTGCTGGGGAGAGCTTGTGTGTGTGAATGTGTCTCAGAGCAGGACATATGGGGGGGAGGGGGGGAGTCTCGTGTGCTAGCTGTGCAGCCGGCACTTTTGATACGCAGCTGACGTACACACCTCACAGGCCCGGGAAGGAGCCTATAATTCCCACTGTGCAGGTGGGGACATTGAGGCTCAGAGACAGTAAATCCTTGCCTGGGACACTCTGGTAATGACTCAAGCCCCTCATTCTCAATGCCCTGCTGCTCTAACCCGCAAAGGCATCCCTGTGCGCCCCATGCCCCTCCTCTTGGCGCTCCTGGCTCAGCCACCTCCACCAGGAAGCTTTCCTGGACCCACTCGGCTGGAGGAGGTGCTGCCCTCGGTCACGGCACTTGGTCTGTCTTGATGGCACCTGTTTCCTTGCCTGTCTCTCCACCAGCCTGATCTGTTAGAGGCAGAGCCCTTGTCCTGCTCAGACCACAAAGGATGGATGAAGGGTCGTCCCAGGCACAGTGCCTAGACCTGGGTGTCTGCTCCCAGACCCTCGGGCCCCCACACCCACAGCAGGACTGTCCTAGCCTCCGTGCAGGTCTTTCCCCACTGGGAATGCCCCATCCATCCTTCGGGCACAGCTCGCGGCCTGCCTCCTCATCCCTCGGCGTGGCCGGCCCTGACCGAGGCACAGTGAGTGCCAGACAAGGAGCAGCTCTCGGTGTGGGAAACAGTGAGACGGCGTCCACGCGTAGCCCCCGTGCGCCGGGCTAGCACTGATTCCCGGCACGGAGTCGCTGGTAGCCCATGGTGCAGGTTCCGGCGTCATCTGTGTGAGGGGTGAGGCCGTTAGCTGCCCCAGCTCACCCCACTTGTCAGTGTCAGGTCTTGCCTTTGAACCGGGCAGCCTGGCTCCCACCACCGCCCACAGGAAGAAACACCCCTGCCCTCGGGCCCCTGCACAGCAGCGAGGTTGCCGGGAAGGGGCTGGACCCCTGTGCCCTCCCTGGAGAGCTGGCAGCTGCCAGGTCCTGGGGGCCCACCCTCTGTGCTTGGAGCCCCTGCGCCCCTCCCGTGCTGGCCCGGCTCCCGCAACGGGAGGGCAGGAGGGCGCGGGAGCCTGCACTCAGGGTACACAGCAGTGGCCGGGGACGAGGCGCCGTGGGGACAATATGTTCGCCTGCCCTCGCTGAGGGAGCGGCTCTGCCTTCTCCCTCCTGTAATTGTTACCATCTGTTTCCCTCCGCCGTGTTTGTTGATGTTTTCTTGTTTTAAAACTGAAATGAGTCAGATTGGAAGCGGGTTTAGGAAAAAGTGTCTGGGAGGGAAGCTCCGAGTGGCCGCGGGGGACTCTGTTTCGGAGCCGCTGCCCGAAAAAAGCTTCTGTAGGACCGGCGGGGCGTCGGCCAGCACCTCCCGCCCTGTGGGGGCTGAAGCCCCCTGTGGCCTGAACAGGCGGGGGTTCTGTGTGTTTGTGCCAGCCTCCCCCCCAGAGCGAAGCTTCGGTCTCCTCTCCAGGGCCAGGAGGCTTCCGTGTCCTGCCAAGGCCACGGGGCAGGAACTGGCTTCCCAAGCCGACGACACGGAGGCTCAGCTGCCAGGGCCAGGAGGCTTCCGTGTCCTGCCAAGGCCACGGGGCAGGAACTGGCTTCCCAAGCCGACGACACGGAGGCCTTTCAGCTGCCACTCTGCTGGGAATTTTGAGTCAGTGCCTCGTGCCTCCCCCTCTTCCTGTTCCCAAATGCCAGTCACCCTAGACTCTTGGCTCCTGGGTGTTGTTATTCAGGCCAAGGAAGGGGGCCCCGTGGTTGTGTCCCTGCTCCCTGGGTCTGCAAGCTCAACAGCTCTGCGACCTTGACTCCAGCACAGACCCACGGCCCCCCGAGCTTGCAGGCCCGGGCTTTGGTCTCGTGGCCAAACTGCCAGGCTTCCCGTGGACGTGGTGAGGCAGGATCCAGCCCACGACCCTCTTTTCTGTCCCCCCTTGATAATCACAGCCTGCGGGGGGCGGGTTCTCTGGCCCTGGCGACCCAGAGCGAACTGATGTAGAGGCTGCCTGGGGCACAGCGTCCGCCTGGCATGGCTGGGCCCCCTCACAGGAGTAATTGCTGCCACTTGCTGAGCCGGCTCTGCCCCGGCTTCTGTGCTGGGCCCTGACGCAGATGTTCACTCCCTGCTGAAATGGGTCTTTGGAAGAATTATCGTGTCGGTTTCATAGCCCAAGGAAGGCATGCCCAGAGGTGAAATGACTTGTGCAAGGTCACAAGGCAAGCTAGAGGTGGTGCAGAGCTCGAACCCAGACCTTCCACCTGCCAGGCCAAAGCTCCGATGATTAGGGGGGCGGAGGCCCTTCAGGACGCCGCGCTGTCGGCCCGATGGCGGGTGTGTGGCCACCAGGCCGGCTCGGTCTCCAGCAGAAGCTCCTGGGCACCTTTCACACCGAGCGTCTCCTTCCTCACAAGCCACCTGGCGTGCGCTCAGCCTCTCCGCAGGAGGCAGGGCATGCAGCTCACTCCCCTTCCTGGGACCGTAGGAGCGAGCCAGGGAAACTTCTCGTGTCTGCATATTCAAGCGCTTTTATTAAGTGGAACGAGCTATTTCTGAACACGAGAGTGGCCAACAGCCTTAGAGGAAATTAAAATGAACCGTGACAATGGAAAATTGCACGGGGGCACGGCAGATTCTCCGGAGATAAATACAACAAGCCTTTCAACAGCATGCGGGGAAGACTCCGATCACGGAGATTATGTTGTGAGAGGGAGAAAGCAAAGCCTCAGAAAACGAGCGCTCAGGCTGGTGGGAGGGCCAGCCGAGTGCGTGTCAGGCCTGTGTGTCCCTCCGTAAAACCCCCACCCGGGCCTGGGGCCGAGGGGAGCAGAGGAGCCACAGGCAGGGCGAGCACGCCCCACTCAGCCGGCGTTTCTGAGCCCCCACTGCGTGCATGCTGTGTGGGTGCAATGGGCTGCGTGGTGCCCCCTTCACATGTTGACTCCCTGGCTCCCCCGTGATGGTTTCAGCGCCGGGTCCTGCGGGAGAGAATTTGCTGTAGGTGAGGTCTGGGGACCCAGGATAGGACCATGAAAGAGGAAGGGACTGGCGTTTTCTCTCTCTGCCATGTGAGGACAGAGCAGGAAGGCTGCGTCTGCAGGCCCGCAGGGTTTCTCTCCAGAACCCAACCAGAACCCTGATCTCGGACATCTAGTCTGCAGAACTGGGAGGAATACACTTCTGATGTCAGGTCCCCCATTGTTAGGGCAGCCGAGTGACTGATACAGCGGGCAGTGGAGATGGATGCCCAGACCTCAGCTTCAGAAACTCCTGGGTCTTGAGGGTTATAAGCTGGCACATCTATAGGGTCAGTAGGTATTAGCTGTTACGATTACGACTACGATTCCTCCGTTAGCCTGTGCACTCCCCAGGGCCAGAGACTAATCACTGTTGTGTCTCCAGTGCAGGCTAGCTACTCCGTATGAGGGAGGAAGGGAGGGAGGGAGGAAGGGAGGGAGGGAGGGAGGAAGGAAGGAAGGAA
>NW_005367354.1:3561127-3562568 GCF_000412655.1 Myotis brandtii | reverse complement strand
GGAAGGAAGGAAGGAAGGAAGGAAGGAAGGAAGGAAGGAAGAAAGGAAGGAAGGAAGGGTGCACCTGAGGTGATGAGCCGCACAGAACGGATGGACCGGGGAGGCCAGACGGTGCTTCGTGGAGGCGAAGGGGGGAAGCCTTGGCCCGGGCATCTGGCCCCTGCTAAGGAAGGGGCTTCCGAAGAGGGGGCATGTCTGGGACCCCCTCTCCCAGACACAGGGGTCCACGGCAAGCAGCTGCCGGCAGAAAGCCCTGCAGCCCTGTCCACAGTGGGCCAGGAGCTGGGGCAGTGGCTGCCCACCGTCTGCCGAGCAGGGCAGACCCTTGCACAGCTGGTCACCGAGCGCCCACTCCGCCCTGGGTCACTGTCCAGGAAGAGAAGTCTGTCCAGCTGTCTACCCAAGAGGGTTCCTGCCCCCTCCCACCGCCTCCTACAAATTTTACCATTTTCCCCTTCGCTCCTGGACCTCCAGGGAGTTTAGATAGAATCCGTCTGCCCCAGCAAGCTTCCCGAAGCCTAAACAGACAGCTGATGCTGAAAGAGGGCATTTCCCTAAAGAAAATCACTTCCGCCCTAGCCGGTTTGGCTCAGTGGATAGAGCGTCAGCCTGCGGACTGACAGGTCCTGGGTTCGATTCCAGTCAAGGGCATATGCCCAGGTTGTGGACTCGATCCCCAATAGGCGGCCGATCAATGATTCTCTCTCATCATGGATGTTTCTATCTCTCTCTCCCTCTCCCTTCCTCTCTGGAATCAATAATACATATATATAAATTTTTTTAAGAAAAAAGAAAACCACTTGACCCATCAATTCTGAAGGAAGGGAGCTGAGCTGGCCGTGGCCAGGGGATACCCCGCTCCATCAGGACCCTGCCTGGCCGCTCGGTAACCCATGACCCAGAGCCCCAGCAGAGAGAGGGTGCGGGGAGCTGGGAGGATGTCAATGGAGACCCTCGTTGTGCGCTTCTGGAATGTTCCACCGCAGGCCCCACCAGTCCCGCGGAGCTCCTCTCCTCGGAATGCAGGCCCCGTCTGAGACACACCGGGCTGCACTTGCTTCTGGGAGTCTCGAAGTCCCGGCAGTAAAACTGGTTTAGCTCCCTGTCTGAGGCGCTGCCTCCCAGGGACATCTGTTTCTTTGTCCTCCCGACCTCGGGGCGACCCTGCCACCGTCCTCTCTCTTGTTAGGCCTCTAATGAGGTCGCCAAGCCGGCTGTGTCAGCACCTCCTTGCTGGGCGTGAGTGGAGCGCAGTCGACTTCCTTCCGCGAGTCCCCGGCCCAGGCAGAGGCCTCACAACCCCACGCTGCTCCCCTCGCAGAGCCTTTGGGGTGAAATGAGTCTGTGGAGGAGGGTGAGGAAGGGACCGAAGGGGTGCACAGTCCTCGGGGCCTCCACTCGGGGCCCTTTCTGGCTCTGGGTGAGCCCTGCACCCAAGGAA
>NW_005367354.1:3540807-3560218 GCF_000412655.1 Myotis brandtii | reverse complement strand
GGCGGGCTGCTTTTTCTAGGTGATCTTATTTCAAAGCCCCTTTGAAAATGGTGTGGGTTTTGTAATGGATGAAAAGTTCCTTGGAAATGGGACTAAGAAGTTTTCTGTTGAACGTTGTCAGAGGAAAGTTGAAAGCTTTGAGTTGAAGGTTCTGCCAGATTTATCCTTTCTTTTGTCCGCAAGGCCCGTCCCCTGGGAGAGGTTCGGGGGCCTGGACGGGGCGCGCGAGGCGGCGAGGGCGCGGCGCAAAAACCAGCCCCAGACGCCGTTGCTTTACATGCGCCGGGGGAGCCGTCTGTGCTGAACCCGGAGCAAAAATGTCTCTAAGGCGTAGACTTTGAAGGCGGAAAACGGAAAAGCAAATATGCTTGCCCAATACTCTAGGAAGCGGGGTCCTATCAAAGGCAATGGCTACCGCACAGGTGCTTCGTATCAGAACAATAATTACCAAAGGAGACGGGGCCCAAAGGGGCCGAGGAGGGCGAGGCGGGCCAGGCGGGAGCCCTGGGGCACGGCCACCGGGGAGAGCTGGCCAGAGAAGCCAGCGGGCAGCACCGCAGAGGGGGGCAGCCAGGACAAGCATCGAGCATCATTGCGGAAACGGAAGGGAAGGAGTTTCAAGAAGGAAAAGGGAGGAGGCCAGTATGAGGGGTCCGAGGAAGAGGCTGGGAAGTGCCCCGGACTTGGCAGCAGGAGGTGCCTGGTCATTGGGAGGGACGGTCTCTCGCCCGGGCTGGTTGGCTCCGTTGGCTGCAGTGACGCCCTGTGCCCCAGAGGTCCTGGGTTCAATTCCTGGTCAGGGCACATGCCTAGGTTTTGGGTTTGATCTCCAGTTGGGGCGCATACGGGAGGCAACTGATCGATGTATCTCTCTCACATTGATGTCTCTCTCTCTCTCTCTCTCTCTCTCTCTCTTTCTCTCTTCCCTCCCCCTTACTCCTTCTCTGAAAAATAATAATAATAATTTAAAAATAATAAAGGGGATGGTCTCACTGAAGTGCTGGGGTGGGGAGAGGTGAAAGGTGAAAGGTGAAAGGTGAGGAGCAGAATCCCAGGTGTCCTGAGCCCCGTGGAGGGGAATGACCATGGAAGGAGAGGAGGCCGGTGGGAGTGGAATGGCAGCTGAAGTGGAGAGGCAAGGATGTGTGGGTTCCATGGTAGAAAGCCAAGGGAAGGGCTGATGGATGGGGGGGAAGAAGTAGAAGAGAGAGGGGACATGAAGGGTGGCCCCTTGGGGCACTGCCCACTTGGAGAGGGGTGGAGGTGTCGGTCTGGGCCACCGGGTCAGAGACTGAAGACTGGCCCCGTGGGAAAGGGCCAGCACACACTGGCAGGGGTTGGGGAACGTGTCAATGGCCCAGAGTCTAGGGGATCAGAGGGACTGGGGAGATGGTGGAAGCCCAGGGGATCCGGCTCCAGCGGGCACCTGAGAGGGGCACTGAGTGTCACCCAAGGAGGGCAGTGTGGATGTGACCTTGACATGGCTACGCCTGTTTGGGGGGCTGTCAGCCACAGTGGGGGTGGCCTGGGGACATTCTGGCCCTCCCAGAGCGCCGCTGAGAGTCCTAGGACAGTAAAGGCCGTTGGAGTCTGAGTCTGGCGCCCTCTAGCTGCGATTGCGCTTCTCCAGGCCTCGGGGAGGAGATGGCATCCTGCCCGCGCCTGGCATGCAGCAGGTGCTCAGTAAATGGAGCTGTTAGGACGGCACAGGCCAGGCAGCCCCACCCCCTCGGTGCTGCCGGCTCGTCGTGGCTGGAGCTTCTTGGTGCTTATGTCGCCCAGTGAGAGAGACAGGCAGGAAGTGGCCAGTCTCCACCTAAAGTCCTTGCAGGTGACCCTCAGGGCAGGACACAGCCTGGGATGACAGGGCCAGGCTAGCGGCTGCCCGCCGGCCTCTGAAGTTCTCTCTCCCACCCAGCACGTGGCTGCCCTCATCTGCCCCCTGGCCCCCCTCCTTGCTCAGCTCCCTTACCCGTCCCCACATCACATCCTCCGTCCCCACCACCCGCCCCGCCCCCCGCCGGGCTCCCAGAAGGGACACTTGCCCTCCCGAGACATCATCAGATTCTGTCATATGATTGGAATCTGAATATCTATTTAAGATGACAAGATTGAAATTAAAATTCAAATAAAGAATTACTTTTCTGTAAGTTGCTCCGAAAGCAGTGATTTAGCAGCAAATTGATAGAGAAAGGTAAGCACTGGTCCTTTAAACCATCATGCGGCTTCCGGCGTGCGAGCCAGAAGTGTCTCAATTTAACACATCATTGGTTAGTATTATTAGAAATTTCATCGGGCCCCGGAGCACATGATGGCGCTGATGCAGAGGGGGGACCGAGGGCGCCGGCCGGGGACCCGGGGGCCAGAGAGGGCAGCCTCGTTAATGAGGGCAGAGGGGACCCCAGAGAGCCTCCCTCGGCCCTAAGCAGGGATTGACTGTGATTATGCTCTTGTTTGCAGTTCAGTAGCGATCATGAAATGGGAATTGAGAGACTCATAAATGTCACTGCTCTTCCCCGAGGCCACAGATTTATAGCTTTGGTGCCTGTCAGGGTGTCCTTCTGACCCTGAGAAACCCAGGCTGGGAACAGGAGTCCGTGAAGACAGCGTGACTAAAGAGCCGGCGCCTGTGAGCCCCGTGAGCGAGGCCCAGAACTCTGTCCCCGTCCAGCCCCGCCAGCAGCTTCGGCTCTGAGGTCACTTCACTGAGGGCACAAATGGCCTGAGGGCTTGAATGTCAAGGCTGTCGTTGCTCCCCAGAGTGAGGTCCATGGACCACCTGCACCACCTGGTAGGCTTGTTAAAGGGCTACATTTTGGGGTTCCCCCACTCCAGACCTTCTGATTCAGAAGCGCGGGGGGTAGATCCAGAAACCTGCACTTTTAACACGCGCCCCCCCCCAGATCCTTATGTGCACTAACGCTGGGGAACCCCTACAACCGAGGTGGTCGATGCTGTACCTGCGTGACCTTTAAGTCAGTGCTGTCATTGATAACCTGGCAGACCTAGGGAGCCAACAGTCTCCGTGTATAATCCATGAGCTGGACTCTAAAAACCCAGACACCAGCCTGGTCCGTGTGGCTCAGTGGTTGAGCGTCGATCTACGAACTAGGAGGTCACTGTTCGATTTCCGGTCAGAGCATATGCCCTGGTTGCGGGCTCGATCCCTAGTGTGGGGCATGCAGGAAGCAGCCGATCAATGATTCTCTCTCGTCATGGATGTTTCTATCTCTCTCTCCCTCTCCCTTCCTCTCTGAAATCAATAATAAAAATATATTTTTCTTAAATAAATAATTAAAAACCCAGAACCAAAACAGCTCCTCCCCAAGCCTGATTTCCCCCCATTTCAATATCATTCCTTTAGGTAAGAGTTGCCTTCCTGGGGCTCCCCTTTTGTAGGGGCCCAGACAGGTTCCCACGCGCAGGCCCAACACACCAGCCTGAGTACGTTTTCTAAAAACTGGCGCCCATCAGTCCGCACAGGGGCCCCGACACCGTGAAGAACCTGAGCGCCTGGCAGTGGAGGGGGCGCGGAAAGGGAGCGGCACGTCCACTCTGCAGGGAGAGGCCTCCCCAGCTCCGCTCAGTCCTGGAGCCGGCAGCCGCTCTGACGTGCTCCCCCAGGGCCCGGAGGGACCTCAGCAAATCCACTTCCGCTAGGAGCTGCGTGGGGACCTGCTCTGGCTGTTCTCAGAGGAGACCTGAGAACCCTCCAGAGTAAGAGGAGGGAAGTGACAACACGCACCTCAGCTGCTAGCCCAGGACCCCAGAGCCTCCACCATCTGTGTGCTCCCTAATCTACGTGCCTCCGCCACAGATCTCTGTGGGCGTGGCCTCGGAGCTGCACCGGTTTCCTCGTGTTGCCCAGCTTCCAGACGGAACTCTCACCGAGTGTGTTTGAGCCGCAGGCACATGCCGGTGTTCTAGCTGCAAGGGAAGCTGGCAGAGCCTGTTCTCCGGCTTCCACCTCAAATCGGAGAAGATGCCAAAGGGCTCAGGCCGCACCAGCAGCCCTTGGTTAGAAGGGGCCCTCAGAATCCAGAGCTGGGGTGTGGGGGTGTCACACCAAAGCTCGTCTTTCCCAAATTAGATGGAAGTGACAGGGACAAAAATGAGGCTGCAGATCCGCCCCAGGTCACCCATGGCTTCTCAGTTTTCATTCAAGGCCACCCCTCCTAGGGTCATGTGCCTGGGGAGAGGCTGCAGTAGCTTTAGTTTTAGCGTTTATGTAATTACATCCCCTGCTATAGTTAGGCTGCCCCCGTCCTCTGAGGAACACAAAGGGATGCATGTAAAACTGTAGCGTTCATATGTCCAGAGCAACACATGAAGGACTTTTGAACTTCTGCTGTTTTGCAATATGCACAGTAGACTGTGTATCCCTCTGTTTTAAGTGACTTTAAACAGCATTCTATAAAATCTTACGAATGTGTGCCCAGACACGCTGGGAGGGCTTGGCTGGACCCCCTGAGCTCCCGTGGTGTTGGCTAGAATCACTCAGTGGTATTCTGATCTCTGGTCTGAACTGGAGGGTGTGAGAGACCCAGGCACAGGCTGTGAGTCCCCTTGAAAGGCTCGGCCCAGAGCTGGCGTAGTGTCACGGCATCGTGGTTCTGTTTCCTACGGTCCCTCTTCCAGCCTGTCATCCTCACGGGTCCTTGGTGTGGGTGTGTCCCATGCCACTGGTGTAAATTTCTCAGGGGTGAGAAGCAAGCCTTGACCATCACTGTGTCCGGTGCCCAGCAGTGGTTCTGGCCCACGTGAGCATGGGAGCATTGTCTGACCAATTCCACCAATTCCACCACCGTGAGGGCTGGGGCACTGGGCTCCCTGGAGGGGAAGGGCTGTTACTGTGAAGGAGGGGCTGGCTGTCCTCAGTGACACTCGGCAGAAGCAGTCCCTGCCAGCCTGCCAGCACCACACGCGTGACAGCAGTGTGAGGGCTTGCAGGTTCATAGGCCAAGATGGGACATGGGTGCTGGCGCTGTCATTTCCCCCAGAGGAGGCCCACCTGAGCCCAGCTCTGTCAGGTGTGTAGGCTGGAAACACGCTAACTGTGCTGTCAGCCCGAATCCATCAGCCTTATTGGATCCTGCCTAGTTTGGGGGCCCAACACCAACCCCGTCCATTCTGGAATCGCTCCCTGCTGTCCAGGCTCTGTCGGTTCACTGTCTTCTGATCTTCTTGGCGACAGTGGAAGGAGCTGAGTTCCGGTTTCTGCAGAAGATGCCCCCGCCCCCAAGAGGCGGGCACCAACCCCGGCACCCAGTCGTCCACAATACCAGGCGCACGAGCAGGGGCAGAGGTTTGGGGCACCAGGCCTCCGAGCAGCCTCCAGCAGCCTCCAGGGCAGTGGTGTTGGGGTCCCAGCACACAAGGCCCCCACGGTCCAGAAACCCCATCTCCTCAATAAGGGGAACGCATTGCACCAGGTTGCCCAGGCACACCATGCGCTTCACCCCCCTGCTCGGTTGCTCACGTTGTTTACTCCTCCTACGCGCACTCCATGCATCAACACATGCACCAAACCTACAGGGAGGCATGTTCCTGCTGTTGGCCAGCACTGTAGCCCACAGACCCTGCTCTCGTCCATTCGTTCCCTGGGCACCTGCACCAGGCCAGGCACCAGCTCCGCCGGGCACCGTGCCTGGTCCCCCCCTCATGGAGCTGGCCCACCAGTGCAGGGTCAGCACAGCCCTGAGAGGCAGCGTGCCAGCTGCAGTCATCCTGTGCACAGGGCGTAGGAGCTGGAAGAAGAGAGATGCGTGAGGGCCCCCAGGAAGGCTCATCCTTCAAACCCCCCTGACCACCCGGACCCTGGTGGCCCGGAGGGCACCTCTGTGCAAAGTAGGAAATGGTGCTCCCTCTGGGTGAACACGTTAGAAAAAGCAGCCCCTCTGGACTGCAGCAGCTTCACGGGTGCACAGCCTGGTGAGCCCGTGACGCTCTGTGGGAGGGAACGTGGCTCTGCGCCCCCAGCGGTGTCAGCCCCTCGCCCCCGTGGCCAGGCATCTCTGCAAAGTGCACCGCCTGCGCCCTGCACACCTTCCCCCACGGCCACAGGCCCCGATGCAGCCCTGTGGGCAGCGTGTAACGGGCTCTCCCCGAGCTGGTAGAGCGCGAGCCAGGCACCCTGGGAGGCTTCCTCCAGGAGGAGGTTCCCCAGCACCCGCCCCCACCCCGCCCCACCCCCCCCCCCCACAGCGGGCGCCTGGGCCCGAGCAGCCGCCTCACAGAGGCCCATCCATTAGGATCAGGGTCTTTAGTGTCTTCAGTCGCTGAAAGAAGCAGGATGCTGTCAGCTACCGTAAAAATGTGACCTTTGAAAATTTACAAGAGCTCGGGTTTAAAAGCTGCTGCGTTAATGATGCATCCCATTAGCATCTCATTAAAGGGAAGCAGAGAGGATCCTGCTCAGGCTGGATGATGGGCGGATAGGGCCTCTTCGTGGTGCCGGGCAGGAGGGCTGTCCTCGTCGCCTCTGTCTGCAAGTGCCATCATGTCACCGGAGCAGAGCCCGGCCAGGGCCGCGGGGGAAAGGCCAAGTGTCCGGCGGCTTCACTGACATCTCGGATGGACAATGGCAGTGGCAGGGGGTCAGGGAGGCTCTCCAGCCCTGCTCCCCACCTCCGCCTTCCCCCCCCCCCTACTCCGCATGCTCCGAGCTGTTGTCCTGGTTGTTTCTGTGGCATTCTCACAGAATGCAGGGCAGCCCCCTGGCGCGCAGTGGAATCCAGAAGCCTGGCATTTGGGCTGGGGTGGCCTGGGGAGCCTTTGGTGACTCTCAGACCTCTGAACTCCGGACCATGGGGGCGGCTTAGAGCCGGAGCTTCGGACCCACACAGTCCCCCAGGACCTTCAGAACCGGGACCACACGTTTCCTTGGACCTGGGCCTTTTGCAGGAGGAGGGTCCCCGGTCAGGCGGAGCTGCCTCATCGCCGGGCGTCCCTCTCCCACCTGGGTGCCCGGGCCTCGGCACACCGCACACCCATGTCCGTGTTTTTTCTGGAGGGAGTAGAGGACGCGATGTTCATGTCACTCTTTTAACAGAACAAAACTCCTGAACTGCAAGTTGCTCCTAGCCTCAGAAGCTGCTGGTGCCGGGGAGAATGCGAGTGGCCTTATTTATCTTTCCTGAAGCAAAAAGGGAATCTGTGCTTCTCACAGCAGAACACAGTTCTTGTGCAGAAGAACTTGCTTGTAATGTTCATGAAGGACATAGCCGGACAGCAAACCAGTTGTCACCACACCCAGTCACCCCCAGCACCCCAGTACCCCCTGCACCCCAGCTTCCTTCTGGCGTCTGAGTCCCCACTGTTTGCATAGGTGCCGCGTGCTCCCTCTGCTGGGCCTGGTGTCCCTGTGCCTCGGGCAGGGCTGGGCACAGGACAGGGGCCCAGTTCTGTGAAACAAACCAACTAACCAACAAAGGCACAAGCGACTGAGCTGGCGGGAGTGTTTTGGAACCTACGTCAGGGCAAACACTGGAACTCCTGAAGTTGTAGAGCTCAGAATCCGGTTCCCCACTCTTGAGGGGGGGCCCCAGCCGCCTCTGCTGGCTGCAGTGCCTGCTGTAAGGGCCAGGCCCAGGCCCTTGCCTTCCCTGTCAAGGGACCAGGCAGGGCCCTGACACTGACTCCGCAGGGGAGAAATGAGACAGAGGAGGTCCCTGAGGACCAAGCCTGCCTCTGGCCTGGGAGACCCACAGAGACACAGGGTAGCAGAGAGGGGCTGCAGCGCGCCCTACTGGCAGGAAGGGTTTCTGTCTTACCAGGGAAGAAGGGTGCTGGTGAGGAGGCTGGGGTGTCTGCCTTCAAACTTCACGCCAAACTGGGCCCTGGATGGGACATCGCACAGGCTTCTGCCGCCCCCCCCCCCCTTCAATGCCTTTGATTACGGGGGTGTCTGCCTTCAAACTTCACGCCAAACTGGGCCCTAGATGGGACATTGCACAGGCTCCTGCCGCCCCCTCTTCAATGCCTTTGATTACGAGGAAGCAACCTGTGAGCCTCTGAACCCACCAGCACCCCAAGAACCTGGGAATACAGAGGGGTGCAGACAGGGCGCCCTGGAGAGCTGTCTATTTAGGGAACTCTGTAGAAGCCACACTATTGTTCCTTCAGTCCCCACCCCTCTCGCCCACCGCAAGCTCCCATCTGTCCCACAGACAGAAATGGGGCAGGAGCCTCCGACAAGAAGCTTGTCCGCTGAATTGTTCTTCCCTCGGGAGACTCCTCTTTCCCTTTGTTTGCCGCTCTGTTCACAGACGCCAAGCATCTGAAACGCGGGCCAGAGCGAAAGTGCAGCCTGATGCAATTAGCTCAGCGCAGCAACGGGCCTAATGGGATGCGGCTCCGCTCCTGCCAGCGGCCCGGTGCAGGCTGGTGGTCCTCCCTGGTCCTAATGGGATGCAGCTCCGCTCCTCCAAGCAGGCCCGGTGCAGGCTGGTGGTCCTCCCTGGTCCTAATGGGATGCGGCTTTTCTGCTCCCAGCAGGCCCGGTGCAGGCTGGTGGTCCTCCCTGGTCCTAATGGGATGCGGCTTTTCTGCTCCCAGCAGGCCTGGTGCAGGCTGGTGGTCCTCCCTGGTTCTAATGGGATGCGGCTCCGTTCCTCCCAGCAGGCCTGGTGCAGGCTGATGGTCCTGCCCATGAGGCTTCAAAGCCCTACTAACCCTCTGTCCTCCCTGCTCATACATCCCCCCACCCCGGGGACCTACTGTCAGAGAGGCCAGCAGGGGGCGCTGCCCCACCAGCTGGGGCACTGGGTTCGCTTCCATCAGAATCACCGGGACCAAGGCCTCACCTAAATAGGCCTGCAGATACCCTTGGGGCTCCTTTGGCCTTGGGTGACTGTCTCCAATGGGCAGCTGTTTCTGCCCCCCCACCTCACCCCCTCTCGCTCTTCACCCCCAAACTTGTTGGGCTCTGGCTGAACTCCTGGGAACCACGGTCACTCCTGAAACTACCTCTGCTGAGACCCACACCCCCTCACATCCCAGTGATCCCAGTCCCGGGCTCTCCGACCTGCTTTCTGGATTTTTATTTTATTTACTTATTTGTTTGTTTGCTTACTGCTTATTATACAGGGTGGGACAGAAGTAGGGTTACAGTTGCGAGTCTGTGAAACACAGGGTTTATTCTTGTGCTAATCTTTATTAGCTATTGTATTGTTTTCCATAGGAAAACTGTAAGCCTGCGTCTGCCCCCCTGTAATTGTAATGATGATAATGGTAATGGCCATAGTAGAACGTCTGGCAAATACAGAAAAGTGTAGGCAAGAGAATAAACATCACCCCGAACCCTCTCACCCAAGGATAGCACCCCTGCTAACGCTTCAGCGTTTCCCTCCGACACATATTGTCCACATGGTGGGGCGGTAGTTGTGTCATTTGTGTCCTGCTTCTCTCGTGTAGCATCCCAGTGCAAGCATTTTGCCATCCCCTTGAGAACGCTTAGGAAACGTGATTTTTAACGATTGCATAACATCCCATCGTCAGGCTGAGGCTCAGGAGACCAGCGCTGTCCTCATGGCTGCTTTCACCCTGAGGTTCCTTTCTCTTTCGTGATCGAAGTTAGAGAGTGAGGCCTGCAGCCCGGCTTGCCTCCCTCCGGGCGGCCGGGTGGGAGCTGTCCTCCCACCAGCTTGGGTCCCCACCCTGCCCCTGCCTCTGTCTCCTCCCCAGTGGGACTTCCGGGGCCTCCAGGCAGGGTGGGGCCTGGGAGCTGAGCTTTGGAGAGCCGCTCTCTCACATGTCGAAGGGCCAGGTGGACGGTGGCACTGAGCCTGCACTGAGTATGCCCCGGTGCTCGGCACATGCCCATGGATGTTGTTACAGTTTACGAATGCCCCGGGGGCTGGAGGGACGTCACATCTCAGGGCAGAACGCTCTTTTCTTTGTGATGGCTCCAGTGGCGTGACTGGCCATGGAGGGTGGCCGGGGAGGTCCTGGGGTGGGTGCTCCGGAGCTGGGAGTTTAGCAGAGGTCACAGCTGCTCCAGCTGGGCCACAGGATCTGTCATTCCCCCGGGGACTGGCCCGTGGCTCAGGCAGCAGCAGGACCGCTGGGGTGGGGGCAGGGGACACGGGTCTCAGGGCAGGATCCTTACCGGGCTGTGCTCACCTTCCTGCTCTGCTTCTCCCCAGGCGCCCGGCATCTCCAAAGCAGACAGTCAGTCCCAGGGACTCACGACCAGCATCCGGTGGGGGCAGACGCCCATCAATCAGGCCACGCCCTGGGACACTGATGAGCCGCCCTCCAAACAGATGAGGGAGAGCGACAATCCAGGTGTGTACTTCCTCCATGGGCAGAGGTACCTGTGCTGGGCGCCTACGGGGCACCCCAGCTCCTCAGCAGGTCCTGGCGCAGGGGCCTGCAGCAGCCCGGACCCCAGGCTGTGCTGAGTGGGGTCGGGGCACTGCATGTCATTCCGTGGGTAGTAGCTGTGTCTCTACCCCCTTTCTCTGCTACTCAAGAGAGTCGTTGGGAGAAAGCAGGGGAGTGAGAGTGACATGGTAGGAGTGACTTTGAGTGGGCTCAGGGTGATTTTGAATAGTTATTCCCAAACAGCAGTACCCTGGTTCATAACAGGTTTCTCAAGTCACACCTTCCAGTGAGTTCTGCCTTGCCAATGGATACATGGGGAGGGGGTGCTCCACACCCCACCCAGGACGGGGGATTCACGCACCACTTCCTACAGCAGGCCAGGCCTTCTTTGGACAGCGGGGACCATAACCAGAGCCTTCCGTGCTATCTCCATCAGTCGCACACCCCCCTTAGGATACGCACACGCGTCCACTTGGCCCTCCGTGCCACAGCCCTGCAGATATCTGGAGAGCCCACTACCCCCCCCTTCCAGTCTTCTGTGCAATAAACACCCACGTTCTTCAGCCCCAGTTTCCTGTCCCTTTCCCTTCAAAGGGGTTGCTCCAATCTCATTGCTCAACAGTGATCCCCATGATCACAGCACGAAGGACCGTGTGTGGCCTGCCCAGTGCCTCCGCTCAGCCCCTCTGCTCCGCTCACCGCAGCCTCTGTCCCCTCTGCCCACCGCAGCCTCTGTCCCCTCTGCCCACTGCAGCCTCTGTCCCCTCTGCCCTGCTGGCAGCCTCTGTCCCCTCTGCCCTGCTGGCAGCCACATCACATGCTGTCTCAGCAGTAAGAGCCCAGCACTGTCCTGTGGCTGCCCTGACCCTGTCCATCTCCTCGCAAGCGGGTGAGGCAGCTAGGGGTGGAGGCCCCAGGGCAAGGCCTTGTCCATGTCCTTTCGTGACCCTTGGGATCTCTGAGGTTCCTGCTTTCCTTGCTGACCACTGCCTCATCCTCCCAATATTATGTCACCTGCAGACTTAGTCATCCTTGGAAACAGTGGTGAGCAGAGTTTGGCTCACACCATCAGACGCCTCTCTGCAGGTCTCGGCATCCTCTGGGCCACCCCCTCATACATCTAGGCCTCCGCCCGCGGCACCTCTGGATCTTCCCACAGAGCCATCCGAGACCTCCCAGCTGCGCTGGAAGTTCTGGAGCATTTTCTCGGGCTCCCTGGCTAATCCTGGAGAAAACTGAGCTTAGCAGGCTGTGCTGTGTCCTTGGGACACCAGGCTGGCTTGTGGTGACGCCACCTCCTCTTCTCCAGGCTGGGGGACCATCTCCCCTCGGCAGCCCTTTCTAGAATCTTGCTGGTGCCGCTTCACCGACATTTGCCAGCTTCTCGTGTCCTCCAGCCTCTTCGTGATCAGAGCTGTTGGTTGCACGGGTATGACATCCTCGTTCTATGTCATCTCGCTGCTCCAGCAGCCCTGCCAAGCTGGCGTCATTCCTGTCCCACTGCAGATGGGGAAACTGACTCGGGGAGGCTTGTGCCTGGGGTCACTCGGCTAGTGAGGGCAGAATCAGGCCTAAAGCGCTGTCCGCCACCATGCCCAGTGGCTCTCCCTTCGGACAGCTCCTCGGGGACAGCGCCCTCTGCTGGTTTGATAGTTGCCCTGCTGTCTTGATTCTTCCCCTGCCTCGTGATCTTTCTGTGTGGGAGCTCCCAACCCCAGCGTCTAGCGGCTAGCTAGAGTCTAGCCGCGACTCTAGCCTCGGACTGGTGGCCCACCCTCCTTCCTCAGGGCCTCGCCCTCAATCTACACGGCCACTCCAGAGGCGTCAGGAAAGCTAAGGTGACATTCAGGTGACAAAGACCTACATCTACACCCATTCAGTCCGAGGCAACCCAGACTGGCCTTGCCTGTCACCGTATCCGCTGGTCTCACTCATAAGCCGGCTTGAGTCCCCTCAATGGCAGCTCACTCGGGGGGCCCTGGCCCTGCCCTGCCTGCCCTGGCCTTGCGTCTTGGACCAGGCCTCGGGAGCTGTGTCCGGACTCCTTTGTTCAGCCACAAGTTCCTTCAGGGCCAAAACGGATTCTCATGGTTCCCCCGAGGCTGGCTATGCAGAGGTTGCCTGGCCCCGCAGCGAGGCCATAGAGAGCAGCCCCTACTGACTCCCCGCACCGCACACACCCCCAGCTCTGCAGCTCCAGCCCTGGCCCAGCGAAACCTGCCATCGAAATCCAGCCATCACCGCCCCTCCGTGATCCTCCGAAGAGGAAGGGGAAATGCCGGCATGTATGGAACATGTCGCACATACTACGCCCTCTGCTAGTTGTTTTAAAATATGTTTTCCTCATTCCCTTCTTCCCAGGAGACCTGTGAGGTCGGTGTTGCTAGTTCCATGTAACAGGTGGGAGGAACAAGGCTCAGAGGAGACGAGCAACTTGCCCAGGCTCTTAGCTAGCAAGTGGCAGAGCCAGGCTTTGAGCCCGGATCTCTTTGAAGGCCTCCCCGTTTTTCTGTCTGTTGTGCTGCCTCTCCACCTGTCCCAGGAAGACTGCCGTCCCTCCCGAGCCCTCGCAGCCATCTGCTCAGATATCCTGAGGCGCTTCTCTCCTGCTCCTGTAGTCGCAGGTGCTTATTCTGTGAGCTCCTGGGCACAGGCGTGCTGTCCACCCCTGTGACCCTGGCGCCCAGCCCAGGGCCTGGGGCAGCTGGTGTTTGTTGAGTGAATGAATAACCGGCAGATGACATCTCTTCCGTCTCCCTTGCAGGCACAGGGCCATGGGTGACCACGGTGGCCGCCGGGAGCCAGCCCGCCCTGATCGCACACTCCTATGGAGTGGCCCAGCCTCCCACCTTCAGCCCGGCTGTGAACGTCCAGGCCCCGGTCATCGGGGTGACCCCCTCACTGCCTCCACACGTGGGGCCCCAGCTCCCGCTGATGCCAGGCCACTACTCGCTGCCACAGCCACCCTCTCAGCCACTGAGCAGCGTGGTGGTCAACATGCCCGCCCAGGCCCTGTATGCCAGCCCACAGCCCCTGGCCGTCTCCACACTGCCTGGCGTGGGGCAGGTGGCCCGCCCGGGACCCACTGCGGTGGGCAACGGTCATATGGCAGGGCCCCTGCTGCCTCCACCGCCGCCAGCCCAGCCGTCGGCCACTCGCCCCAGCGGTGCCCCTGCCACCAACGGGCCCCCCACGACCGACTCCGCCCACGGGCTGCAGATGCTGCGGACCATTGGTGTGGGGAAGTATGAGTTCACCGACCCTGGGCACCCCAAAGGTAAGTCCCGCTGCCACCTGCTCCCCGTGTGCCTGCGTCTGCGCCTCCCCACGTGGTCACTGCGACGGGAACGGACAGGAGCGTGGTTCCTGGCGGCCTGTGCTCCCCCGCAGCACCCTCTGACCTCACCCACCCTGGAGGCTGCCGCAGGGCCCCCTGGCCTCAGACAGAGGAGGAGGAGGAAGACAGGATAGGGGTGCAGGGCAATGTGAATGGACAGGAAGAGGAGGGGAGGGCGAGTCTGCCAAATCCAGGGTCCTTATGCCTCCAGCCCAAGCCCTAGGCCATTCCACCTCTGACCCCAAGGCCAGGCCACGTGCAGAATGAGCAGGCGTCATCTGTTCCCCTCAGGGCTCCATGAAACAGTCCCTTGGGCCTTTTCCATCTTCCAGCCATGCGGACAGGGGGAATATGAACTGTCCGTGTCCCTCTCCAGAAAAGCACCCCCCGCCGTGCCATCGGATGAGAGCGCCTCCCTGGGCATTCGCCAAGGCCCAGGAGACACTCCCAGACCATCCTGAGCCAGTTGGATTTTTTTGTTTCAAGGACCCAAGGGTGGCTCGGTGAGGCTCTGGTGGGGCCCCTAGAGCTCCAGACAGCCAGGCCTGCTCGTGCTGAGTGCGGAAAGGAGGCAGCTCGGCCTGGGCCCGGTGCAGCAGGAGGGACATGGCCAGCGGTCTGCCTGCTGGGGGACCCAGGCCTCGTTGAAAGGGGAGGGGAGGTGGACCTAGGAAGTGTGAGTCTCTGGGCACGATCCTCAGCCTCCCCTTTTTCAGCACCTGAGCCTGCATCTCGGGGGCCTTGCCTCTTGGGGAGCACTGGCTCCAGCTAACTGTCCTCTTCCCGCCTCTGCTCATGAATCTCCTTCTTCGTCTTTTCGGGCGATTTCCAGGCCTTGTCAAGCACCCCCACAACCTAGATCTTCACTGGGTTTCGTTCCCAGTCTCATGGGCCCCGACTCTCTTAGTTTGGGAAATCAGCACTAGTTTTAAACAACAAAATTATAGAACATTACATCTACATTCTGGTAAACTCTTGCTTTGTTTAAGATCTTTTTTTAAAAAAAAAAGACTAAATTAATTTTTTTGTTTGGTTTTAGGCTCTCTCTCCCTTTACAAAAACAAAAACTTGCTCCCCATGTACATGTTGCCAACTCTGACACAATGGGCACTGGGTGTCCCAGCGGCTCCGAGGCCTTGCCAAGGCCTGAGGCTGTGGGTGGGCTCCCTTCTCCCCGCCGGGGGGAGCATAACCCCCTAACCGGGCAACCTCCCGGGACTGGTGAAGGGTCTTGCTGACTTGCCAGGTGTCAGACGTGCATCTAGGAAAAGCCTTGTTCTGTGCAGAAAGCAAACTGGTAACTGGCCGGGATTGGAGTCCCTCGTTTGGGGCTTAGCAGGGAACTGGCATCCGCCTCCCCAGAGCTGCCAGGCATCATCCCCAGGCACCTGAGTCCATAGAGCAGGAAGATGCAGTGGTAGAGACGGGCCCCTGCTGTCCCCTGGGCACACTGGCCAGCGGGTCACTGCAGAGTCAGACCTGTAGCATCTTTGTGGGGCCCGAGGACATGAACCATCCTCTATGGTAGGTCCAAGCCCATGGACAGGAGGGGAGAAGAAAGAGGGGCCTTGATGGGCTTCCCTCTTCCAGCCCCAAAGGGTAGATTCAGTGCTAGGTATGAGCTGGGGTGTGCCTAGCAAGTGTCCACAGCGCCCCCTTCTGGTGAGTCAGTGAGGTTCCCCTCCCCCGGTGACAACCCTCACACAGACTTGGATAGTTTGCGGGAGAGCTGACTGTTTCCCCCAGAAATTACATTGAACTTGATTCTCTATGTTCACGACCTCGTCCGCTGATGTATCTCCTTATATTCCGGTGAAGAGAGACAATGAAACACACACATACAAATGCCTCCCAACTCGGGCCTGGTGGGTTTGTTGGGGTGTGTGTGTGTGTGTGTGTGTGTGTGTTGTGGTGTTTTTTAAGTAATTTCTCCTTCCATTTCTAATCCTAAAAGCCTTTATTGCTAAAGCTATAATTTGTCTGTCAGATCTAATGTCAAACAACTGCATATTTTTTAAAATAAGAAGCCCGAATTTTGAAATCACATCTTCGGAACTTGCCGTGTGAGAATCATACTCCTGACAAGACCGTGTGGGTTTGGATTTGGGTCACTTTTAATTCCGCCCCTCGGGATTTTACATCTCCCGAGCCCCATTGATTTCACACTCCTAGATGACAGGCAGCCAGCTCCGAGAGGGGTCCGGGAGGCACTGTGCGGTGTGTCAACACCAGTCTGAACTCCACTTTAGGAAAAGAAGAACTTGCCTTCTCGCCTGTTCACTGGCTGAAACCTTGCCCAGCGTTATAATAAGACCCACCGTGGCTCGCCTTGAGATCTGGCTCCTTAAAGTCCCGAGTCTTTCCCTGCTATTGTTTGACGTGACAACCTCGCCTCTCACAGGGTTGAGTAATTATGGAGAAATCCCATCCACGAGGAGCGGGTCTTGCCAGCCAGAGGGAGGAGCCACTGGTATTTTTAGATTTCATTAGTGCCCTGATTTAAAATTTCACATTTTGTTTCTTGTCATTATCTTCCAATCGGCTGGGCTAAAAGTTCCGTTGGGGCGATTTATGTTAGTCTGCCTTCCCCCCAAAAAAGGGTGTTGGGACTTTCATCTGAAAACTTAACCAGCTGAAAAATAAAGGTGGTGTGGAAATGCTTTTTGATTTGCAATAGGTCAAGCTACCGCCTCTCATCTGTGACGAGGGAAGGCAGCTTGCATGCAGTTCACTTTAATGAGTGTTATTTAAATGCATTGAGCACATATAGATTTTCTTACGAAACTTGCAAGGATAAATCTTTCTTTCTCTAAGCACCGTTTGGGGGTGGGAGCAGTCTGCGGGGTTTCTTCCTTATTTGGCTTAAGGTGATAGACGGAAAGCTAATTAAAACAGATTTCACGTGTGCAAAGTGATAAGGGAGGAAAAAAGAATTAGTTCCATTTGTATCCTGTTGTAAAACACCAGAGCCATTTGTCTTGTTGTTGGATTGGGGCCCCTGGGCTTATCCGTGGGCAGAGGTGGTGGCCAGCCTCAGGCCTGGAAACCGTCAAGTCGAATGTCACGGCACCGGTGCCACGCAGCCCAGCCGAGGCGGGCACAGTAGAGGCGCAAGCTACTGACGTCATCCTTCCTACCCCCTTTCTTTCAAAGGATTACTGGTAGCTGAGAGGGTAGCCAGAGACCTTGTGAGGCCCAGCCCTGGGCCTGGTAGTAGCTGCAGAAAAGCTGTTGTGTTTTCACCCCCGTGTCCAGGACAGAGAGGCCAGGCTGCTCCTGCTCCCACTTGCTTCTGCACCAAAAAGCCAAGTCCAAGTTGACCTGGAGTGAGAGGCTTGTCTGTTCTGACTTTAGACTTTGTAGGCCCAGAGGGAGGGGCCATGAGGGCTCCCAGGGTCGGGGAACAGGCAGTGTGTGTGGCCCCGTCCTGTGGTTCCCCCTCTCCTCACCTCCCATCCTTGGCCCTGGCCTCCAGCCCACGGAGTTCTGTCTGCCCTCATGCCGCCTTCTGCTTGGCAAAGACAGGATCTGCTGAAGATGCTTTGGGGCATAGTGAACAGCTGTGTGACTGGGGCGAGTCTCCTAACCTCTCTGAGCCTCCTTTCCCTCGTCCACCCTCGAGGAGGATTTGAGGAGACCGGCACGAACACGCGTAGCACTGAACCCCCTTTACACCGAAAGCAGTCGTCCCGTCGACAGTGGCCCCGGGTCTGGAGAGTCCAGCCGAGCAAAGAAGCTCATGAAAGGGTGGAAATTCGGGCCCCACCCAGAGCTGGAGAGGTGGAAGAAGCCCAAGCTCGTTCGCAGGGCTGGCAGCCCCTGACCAAGCCCCTTCGTGGCACCTCCATGTCCCTTCCCTCCAAGCTGCTGCATCAGCTGCCCTGCAGGGGGACCCAGGACTGCCGTCCCCAGCCGTGAGGCCAGCATAGATCCCAGGTCTCCCTCCCCTGCCCTCTGCCATGCCAGGGCACACTGCGCCCTCTGCACCCGCAATGAATATTCTAGAAGAAGCTGGGAATGCGCGGTAAAGCCGTTTGCCCACACACGGTTAGCCCAGAGGCACGAAATGTCCAGACTGAAGTCATCTTCCCACAGACCCGCTCTTTCTGGGTCTCCGTCTCAGAAATGACCTCACGAATCCATCCCTGAGTTCAAAGTCACACCTGCGTTTGTCCTTGACTCGCCTCTTCCCCTGGGGCACTGGGTCTGCAAACTCCCTGGACCCTGCCTCCTCTGCTCAGTCCTCTCCTCTCCACTGGCCTGCACTGCTGACCTCCAGGCCCTCAGCGCAGTCACAGTGGTCCTGTCACTCCTGGTGGAATGCGTCCAACGGCCCCTCTCCTCTCAGGACAAAGCCCATCCCCCACCTGGTGCTTAGGGCCTGGCTCCTGCCTGTCTCCCCCTTCACCTCTTGCCATTCTGCTCACAGGCTGCCCCGTAGCCACTCCGCTCCCTGGGTTCTCTCCCAGCCAGCGGTGCTCCGTGCCTTGGCACAGCACGCACTCCTGGGTCCCAACTGGATGGCCAGTACCCATCCCCTTCCTGTGTTCTCCTTCCCCCCCATCCCCACCCCCCAGCCAGTGCCGGGCTCTGAGGGATGCTCAAGCAGCGTGAGATGGGTGAAGGCACAAAGCACTGGGCTGGGAACGACCCGCCGCGGTTCTGTGACTCCTCCCTTTGGGTGGTGAAGGCAGGTTGGTGCCCAAGGGCCTGAGCAGACAGGAAATGCCTGTGGGACTTCATTCTGCAGCCGGTCAGCCCATACCTTTCCCCTGCGTCTGCTCCTGTCCCCAAGCGCCTCAACAGAATGTGGGTCCTGACACTGTCTCCGTTCCTTCGTCTGTAAAAGGGGCATCATCACAGGACCTGGTCCTTCCAGTTGTTGTGATGGGTGAGCGAGGTCTTTGATGTGAAGCCGGGAGTGGTGCCCAGCACATAGCCATCCCCGTAAACCTGTCTGCTGTGACTGTTTTCACTACTGGCACCGGGGCCACTTCCTGTGTCCACCGTCCTCTAGGGACCCAGTGTGACAGCCAACGACCCCTGGCCCTCCAGAGCCTCGGGAGGTTGTATCAACAGCATTAACATCGGATGCTCACAAGACCTAGCTCCCAGGCGTCCGCTCTGAACAGAAATGGGCCTTTCTTCTCCCACCGGCCCATTTGGTCTCCACCATCGCCCTCACCAAAAGGAACCAGGCCTGTGGTGGGTCCTCCCCTAACTCCAGGGGCCCCTCCCAACTCCCTGCAGGGGCTCCCAGCATCCTGTGACGCTCAGCTTGACGTCAGGGTGCCAAGGGCTCAGCAGGGGCCACACCCATCCATGGGACAGATCAACCCAGCAAGGCTGCAGGCGGCGGGTTGGCGAGCCAGGTTCTGCACCCAGTGGCTTGGGTAGAATTCAAATTCCACTCCCCGCGAACCCAGTGAACTCGTGCCAGGAAGCAGGTGTCTCTCGGCTTCAGTTTCCTTATCTGTGATGTGGAAGCAGTGACAGCGCCATCCGCATGCACATGCATTAAGGGCTTAATGATGCATGCCACGTCTTAACACAGTGCCGGGCACCGAGTAAGCTCACAACAATGCCAGCTGTTGGTATCACTGCCCCCGCAGTCATTTCTAAAGAATCCCAGAGAAGAAATACTGTTTTTAAAGCAAGGTTGTCCAAAATATTCTCCCAGATCTGACTGGCGTAACCCTCCGCACAGATCTGGAGCCAGACCCACAGCCCCCCCCCACCCCCACCCCC
>NW_005367354.1:3529867-3540576 GCF_000412655.1 Myotis brandtii | reverse complement strand
TCCAGCACCCACCCCAACACTCGCCCTCGCCCTCGCCCAGGAAATGGGTCAGAGCCCCTGGAATGTGGCGCTCCGTCCGCAGGAGGTCTGGCCTCCTCGCCCACCCGCGACACAGCGGCCCTGCCCCGCCTGGGAAGCCTCCCCCTTCACAGAGCTCTGGCCTCCGGGGGTTTGTTAATCATTAATTGGAGGGCTGTCTAGACTTAACGGTTTTGTTAACAGTTCATTTGACGCTGAGTGAACCAGGCAAGCAGAGAGATGCAACACAGGCAGCCAGACCACCCAGAGACATGTCCTCCTCGGAGCACGAGGGGACCCCCGGGGACACCAGCCTGGGGACACCCCTCTCAGGGCTCCACTGCTCAGCAGAACAGAGAGTGGGGACTCCTGGGCCTTCTCCTCGCTGGGCGGAGGACAGGGAGCTGAGAACAGTGTATGGCTTTCAGCCTTCAGTCCCTGCTGAGCACTTCGAGGTCAGAAGTCCCGCTCTGGCCCTAACTGACCCCCAGGAGTGGCCGTGCGGCACCAGCAAGGACTGCCGCCGGGTTCTAGATCACACGCTCAGAGGACTCCGAGGGGCTTTGAGTCACACCGCCTCCCTCCCTGTGCACTACCAAGCACTCACTGAGCAACTAATGGGTGTAGGATTAGGCACCTACTGTGTGCAGAGCCCACACTTGGCAGTGTGCTGGCTGCATCCCCAGACAGGTCTAGGCTCCTGCCGGACGTAGGCCTGTGGTGATGTCCGCAGTGTCCCAGACACCGTGCCAGGCACTGGAGGGGCAGAGGTCTGCCTGGAGGAGCCTGTACTCCACTTGGGGAGCCCAGGGGGTGCCAGCGATAAGCGCTACAGGGCTGGAGAAAGGAGGTCAGCGTGGTCTGGGCCTTTGGAAGCAGTCAGTGATGGAGGGGAGGCAGACAGAAGGCAGATAGTTCTACAAATGCCCAGTCTGGAGGGAGAGTGCTGGGGCTGAGTGCCCGGACACAGAGTAACGATTTCCCAATAGATTCATGTATCCGAGTTGCACACACACGCGTCTACTCAAATGGCTTGCAGGGCCTGTCCTGATGGGAGACACGTTCAGCTAGTGACTTACACCTACAGGCCCAAGAATCCCATTCTCTGAATCCTTGGCTACAAAGGCCATTCCTGGACTCTGCTCCAGCTACCCAGCTGCCTTCTTTCTCTCCCCAGCCAGGGTGGCCGTCAGGGATCCACGCTCGTAGGCAAGGGACAGTCCACTTCATCAGTCCTCAAAGCCATTCTGGTCCTGCAAGGTGAAGGTTCCTTTAGTCTTCAAGGGCTAGGATCTAGTCAAAGAATCACAGGTGGGGGCCGGGGTGGGGCATGCTGGGAAATTGGTGCAGACCCAGATTCACAGATTCTGCAAACCTTTCTCCCCTTTAGTTCACAGAGGTAATGGCCTATTCAAACCTCCAGCATGTGCTATCTTGGCTGGGAAAGGCATGCCCTGTCTGGCTGACCCACAGGACGTTTCCATTTTTGAGTCTGGGAATGAGTTTTGGGGGCTTTTAAAAAATTTTTTTATTAAAGTACTAGAGGCCCAGTGCATGAAATTCATGCACTTGGAGGGAGGAGGGTTCCCTCAGCCCAGCCTGCACCCTCTTGCAGTCCGGGACCCCTCACTCTTTACCGTTCGCCTGCTCATTGCTCCTTAGGGCTGCCGTGGAGGTGGAAGAGGCTCCCGCCACCACTGCTGTACTCGGCAGCTGTGAGCCCGGCCTCTGGCTGAGCAGCACTCCCCCTGTGGGAGCACACTGACCACCAGGGGGCAGCTCCTGTGTTGAGCGTCTGCCCCCTAGTGGTCAGTGTGCGGCATAGCGACAGGTCATTCTGCCGTTCAGTCAATTTGCATATTAGGCTTTTATTATATATTTAGGATAGTTGGCATACCATGGTATATTCGTTTCAGGTGTACAACATAGTGATTTGACATTTATGTACCTTATGGGCTGATTACTACATTAAGTCTGTCTCCATGCAAAGTTATTACGATATTATTGACTATATTTCCTGTGCCGTACACTCCATCTCCGTGGCTTGTTTATTTTATAACTGCAAGTTTGTACCTCTTATTCCCCTTCACCTTCCTTCACCCAGTCCCCTCACTCCCCTCCCCTCTGGCAGCCATTCGTTTGCTCTCTGTTTCCATGAGTCTGTTTTTATGTGGGTTGGTCGGTTTATTCATTTGTTTTGATTTTTTTCTAGATTCCACATGTAAGTGAAATCTTACAGTATATGGGAATGAGGTTCGAGAGGAGGAGAGCTGGGCAAAGGTGTGGCGTCCCAGCTGCCTGTCCCCGTGGGAGGGGGGTCATGGTCCCCCAAACCATGAAATAACACTGGAGAAACACGGCACCACACTGGTCTCATGAGAAACGATTTGGTTGAAATTACATTCTATTCAGGAGCACACTCACTGTTCCAGAAACATAAAAGGTGAACATAATGCCGGCCGCCGGCCGAGTGGGTTAGGAACACAAAACTCTGTGTAAATTGCCTGAAGAAAAAAATGGCTGAAAGGTTGTTATCTATTGAAATGGTTGTTCTTGCCTGTTTCCTTGGTGTGGTTCTCTTTCCCTTTAAAAAATATACCTTAGAGGGAAGTCCCAGGGTTTTCAGGGCATCACCAAGACAATGCTCTTCTTGACCTTCTACTGTCCCGGGGCCATGTTGGCTGACCACGCGTGTGGCGCGTGAACTGACTGGTTTTGCCCACTGGCCTCTCCCTGCCTTTTCCTCCCTCTTCCAAGTGGCTCTCACGTTGTCACCGCTCATTGTCTCAGACCCCGGTCTGCACGCGTCCCCAGCAAACACGCATTGGTTTCTCACCGTCATCTGTGGGGCCAGGGCCACGGGCTCTGATTGGTGTGCTCGGCTGCCATGCAAATACTACTGACCGGAGGGCTTACACAGCAGACGTTTGTTTCCTCACAGTTCTGGGAGCTGCAAGTCCAAGGTCGGCGTGCCACTGGGGTTGGTTTCTGGTGGGGCCTCACTCCTGGGCTTGCAGATGGCCCTCTTCTCAGTGTGACACCAGTCATACTGGATTCGAGTCGCGCCCTATGGCCCTTCTTATCATTTTACCACAGTTCACCTACACGCTGCTCACTCTGCTCCCTGGTGACTGAGCGCTGACTGTATTTTCCATTATTAGAATCATCCATCTATGGGGTTAGCTTTTTATTTCCAAAGAACCTTCATGCCGGGAGGGATCGCAGAATGCCATCTCATGGGAGTAGGAACCTGCGCTCCATCAGTGGGGACTAGCAGGTCCACTTAAAGGCCCAGCTCCTTCCTGGGAACACAAATACCTTTAGTGGTCAGCCGTGCTTGTCCATTAGGGTGCAGGGCACCTTTAAGGACCGAGTAGTGGCCTCGTTGGCAGGCCCACGATGCCTGCTCTCCATTCGAACCACATGCAGACCTGCCGCAGAGGGCCTTGAAGCCCCTAAGTTAAGGCACCGCCGCGTGGGGACTCTGAAGGCCCCTGATCTGTCTGGCCACTCGAACAGGCGGGTTTCAGCAATTCTGATGGATCCAAAAAGAATTCCTATATTTTCAGTCTCTTCTTTATGGAGACGTTCATTGCCTTCTTAGACTAAACGGCAGTTTTATGAGGCAGAGTTTTTTTTGGTGTGGGCCGTGATTCCAAGATTCCTAATTTAATGCCATTCGTCCCAGAGAGCAGAGAAGTAGACGTGGGCCCCCCCCTCAGGGCCTCCATCTCAGGCTGTAGGTCAGGGACCACCCTTCCCAGGAGCTGGTGGGCCACGCTGGTAGGTGCAGCCTTGTCTTGTGCAAGGGAATGGAGTGGGGGTTTATAGTCGTTATATATTCACTCTGTACTTATGTAATCCTCACAGCTGCCCTGGGAGGCAGGTTCATCGATAGACAACCAAGGCTTGGGGCAGGTGCTTGCCCAGGTATAAGGGGTAGAGCTGGAGTGACAATAGCAAAACCGCCTGCCTCCAACGCCCACACCTTTCTGCACACCACACCTTGACGCTGCCCGGTTGCAACCTGTCTAGTCAACAGGCTAAGTTGGGGCTAATGAAGGGCAAGTCCCACGATGGCTCTTTTATGTCTCCCAGAGTCATGTGTCTGATAGTTCTCAATATAAATTGGTGATTCTTGGGTTCTTTTCTCATCTCCAAACGGTTGTGTGATGGATGGATGGATGGATGGATGGATAGATGGATGGATGGACGGATGGGTGGGTGGACTTAATTCCCAAAGTAAATCCATGAGGGACATTGGGCCCTTTGAGGAAGCTGCAGTCAGGGCCCTGGTCACCATAGAAGCTACCGGAGCTTGGGAGTCAGGCAGCCCTGGAGATTCTTACGGCAACATCTCCCACGCCTTATGCAGAGTATTGCCAATGCAATAAAGTTAATGGAGCCAGTCATCCTACGGAGGAGCCAATTCAGTGCAAAGATGATACATCTTTGAAGTTAATGAGGTCTATTAATTGAACTCGTGCCCTTTTAAATGGATGAAATCCCTGAAATCTACCAAACAGCAGCACATCCATTTAGAAGCCGTTATTGATGTCTCAGCTCTCTGTCCCCGATGGATGAGGAGCCACCGGGCAGAGCTCTGGGAACTGGCTTCCCACTGACATCTCACTCAGCCCTCAGCCCTTTGGGAGCTCAGCAGATGTCGTGTCCACCCAGCCATTCTTGCCCTTTGCAAAGGCCCCCAAACAGCCCAGCACAGCCACGGGGACTGGATACCCCTGTGGTGAACAGATCAAGGGAGAAAGTGATGAAACTGAGCCAGGGCCCTGGCCGGGGCGCTCAGTCGGTTGGAGCATCGTTCCGTACACCAAAAGGTTGCGGGTTCCATTCCCAGTCAGGGCACATACCTAGGATGTGGGTTCCCGGTCAGGGAGACAACTGATCGATATTTCTCTCACATCGATGTTTCTCTCCAAGGAAGAATAACATTAAAAATCAAACCAAAACTGAGCCATGCATCTCTTGAAGAGAACCCACCCCAGCTCACAGACCCGACCTCAGGATTAGTTGGGAGAGGTGAGCAAGAACACAGCTAGACCCCCAGCCCTTCAAACATGGCCACTGTCCAGGTGGGCCTTGTGCTGGGTGGTTCCTGGGCTCGGGCAAGGTGAGCAGACACCGTTTCCAGGAGGTGCAGACCTGGAACCTGCTGGGCAGAAGCACGAGGTCTGGCTGCAGACCGAACAGGGACCGTCACGCCATGGTCCCTGGGCCCCCGCCTGCCCACCAGTGCTCTGCCCGACTTCAGTCCCTCCCCAGCTAACACCTCTCACAGTTGCTGAGGAGCACAAAGTGGTACTTGTTGTGCCCACAGTACATCTGCTGAAGGCAAAACTTGTGTTTACAGCTCTTCACTTCAAAAGTCTGGCCGTGTTATAAAAAGAAAGGGACCATCTGTCCCTCCTCTGGACCCTCGTGCCTCTTGGAAAAGATTTCTGTGCAAGAAGTCAGTGAGAAGTCAGCACTGACTTCAGGGAACTATTTTGAGGCCGGAAGAGAACGGTGCCTCCCGCTGAGGGGAAGTCGGGGGGGGGGGGGGGGGGGGGGGGGGGGGGGCGATGAAAGCCGGCTTGTGGAGGCCTCAGTGGTGGACATGGTGGAAGGAGGCATGCTATGGCCCGATGGTGCTGCCCCGGTGCTGGGGCTGTGCAGAGGACCGACTGGCAGGACCCAGGGATGTGAGGGCAGGCAAAGGGGGAGGGCCAGGCGACACTGGGGACCCCAGGAGAAGGCGTGGAAAATGCCAACGCCAGATTGCACGTATCTGTTGCGCCACGTCGGGTACCGTCTGTTTGCATCCCTCCACCAGGCTTGTCCAGCCTTTCTTTCAGCACCTTGGGGACCACCTCAGGCTCAGTGAGTTCCTTCAGTGGCTGATCATTGAGGTGTCACAGAGTGCACAGGGGTCTCTGACCCGCCTGTGAGGCCTGCTGGGAGTGGTCTGCCCCCAGGTCCGCAGCCCTGAGATGGAAAAGTCCGGGAGAGGCCGGAGAAGCTGGGTGGGCGTGGAGGGGAGCTGGGGTGAGCTCCAGGTAGGATTTCAGGGGAGGAATCTCGCAGCTTCCTGGCCGCACCAACCCAAGCTGGGCCCACTGGGCACCTCCTTCGAGACTCCTCCTCCATCCGGGTCTTCACGCTGCCTGGTTCAGCTCATTGGTTCTGAAGGGGGCCTGCTCTTACCCTTCTGGACCCGGCAAAGGTTTTTCTTTTTGTTTTTATTTAATTAAGGTACCATTGATTCATAACAGTATATAAGTTTCAGGTGTGCTGCATTCTAGTTCGATATCCACACTATTGCATACTCATCTCCAAACGTCTCGTGTCCTTTTTTGAAAAGAATCCATGCAGGTCCCAGAAAGCCTTGGTCTGTGAACCTCTGGGCTCGAGGCTTATTTTGTTTCAGTTCAAAACCTGCTTTTCTGCTTAGCTTCTGTCCTGGATGGAAATGTAGGGAGGGGAGATCCGATACGGGGTCCTCTGAGGACACCCCTTGCTTCCTTTCCTGCTTGTCCCTGACAGGGCGCCCCCTCCTGGTCATCTTGGGGGGAATGAGAGATCTGCTTCCATCCTGGGGAGGTTTCTGTCCACGTTCGTAAATGCGCTGAATTCCCCCCATGTGGCGCCCGCATTCAGATTCTGAGGACGAAGGCAGTTCCTGGTGCAGCGTCTCCAAGGCTCCCAGATCCTAAAAGGTCACATCCTTTTGTTCGTGCGTCTTTTCATTTCTTTTCTGTTCTTATTGATTTCTTTGGGCACATAAGGAAACACAGTAGGCAAAGCCTGCTGCTTCCATGGAAATGAAATATTCTGCAGTCAAACCACACACCATAAAGAAATAATTGCAGTCTGTATATATTGCTAATGGACATCTCTCAGCAATTCCCTGTCTCATAAGCTTTAAACACAGACATTAGTATAAATATGCAGAAATCCCCATTCGGGCAAATCACTCTGCATTTCTGAACAGAAGGAAGATTAACCATGTGTTGATATCTTTGAAGGAGCTCAGCAGAGCAGGGAAACTTCACTGGCCCTCTCTCGGAGGGAGCGGGGACTCCCCGAGGCCCGGAGGACAGAGCTGGAGGCCTGGCTAACATCTCCTTTGGGCCCGGGCTCCCCTGGAGCTGAGAGCTTGGCCTGGGAGGAGGGACTGGCCTCACCTGACTGGACCAGCCTCACTGAGCTGCTGGGCCACCTGAGTGTCCTGCTTCTGGAGCCTCCCAGGCTCCCAGGCCCTGGCAGGCAGGGAAGCAAGAGCTTACAGATGCATGTTCCTGGCCCCGCAACAGCCTGCCCGGAGCCTCGGGGATCTCAGACCTCGGAGGGAAAAGGCCCACGAGGAGCCCTGAGGAGCTGCATCTGGCTGCATCACCATCAGAACCAGGACCTACAGGCTCCCTTTCTCTGGCCCTTCACACTTGCCCCCCGCCCCCCACCCCCCGCACCCGTTCC
Source organism: Myotis brandtii (assembly GCF_000412655.1). Taxonomy (NCBI): domain Eukaryota; kingdom Metazoa; phylum Chordata; class Mammalia; order Chiroptera; family Vespertilionidae; genus Myotis; species Myotis brandtii. The sequence goes on along the minus strand of NW_005367354.1, from coordinate 3,533,082 downwards.
CTCCCTGCCCCGCTCACTCCCGTTGAAGGTCCCACTTTCCCCACCAAGGCCAGCACAGGGGCAAGGTCTCTACCTTCTCAGGCTCAGCAGCCTGTGCCCCCAGAGCCTAACCCCAGCCTGAGCTTCTAGGGTCCCTGAGGAAAACCCCTCCCTTTCAGAACACACCCCTGAGCCTTAGTCACCAGAGTGGGGAGATGGAACAGGTTGCTGCGTCTGGGGGGGTCAGGGTGTGGCCTCCACCAGTTGCTGATTGGACTAGAGGCAGCAGAGTCTGGGAGGGCGGCCTGACTCTGGGGCTCCCCACGAAAGGCCCCTGTGTGCACCTAGCACCAGCCACAGTGTCCTGGGCTGAGCCACCCGGGAGGAGCAGGGGAGGCGGGGCTGCCTGGGAACCGAGGCCCAGCCTTGCTGTGGACTGGGAGGTGAATTATGAGCTAGTCGGGCATCTCCGTGGAGCCAGGCCCTGGCAGCGAGGCCTCTGGTTATTTACTGTGTGTTCGCCTGCCTTCCCACAGCGGATCTGGATGTGGGGGGAGAGGAACTCGGCGTTTACATTAGGAGGTAGAGGGGAGGGACGGGGCGTCTCAGAGCTGCCGCCGCAGCCTCTGGCCTTGCCTGGACAGGGCCGGCGGGGGGCCGGGGTTTCTGGAGCCCCCCAGCTTTCAAGCCAGAACTCGGAAGCACCAGCCTCTGCCAGAAACAGCGGAGATGAGATCCTCTCCTCCGCTCACCCGTCTCGGCAGCGAGCATCTTGATGGGCTATTTTCACTTGTCTCCCCGACTCGATTGAGGATGATTTTAGAACACCCCCGCCTCGGCCGACTTAGTAACTTCATGTGGAATCTTACAAGCTCCCCTTTCCTCAGACCCGCGCCTGCCACCTACCAGGAAATGGTCACAATAACTAAAGAAATGTGTGATGACGGGGAGGTGCATGGCGCCGCCTGGAGTTGTGCAGCGTGCAACGTGCACGGCCTGTGAGTAACTCATTGAGGGTGTTACCTGCCAGGCATGCCTCTAGGCGTGTTATGTGCATTTCCACATTTAACGCTCACACCCAGCTCCGAGTTGGGTGCTGTTAACCTCCCTTTGACAGGTGAGGACGCCTGGCACAGGAACATGAGGTCACCCTCCCAGCAGGGGTACCCAGCAGGGTCCCCAGCCACTATCCCCAGGCCCCTGCAGCTGCCAAACGGAAGCCCCAGGGTCCTCCTGAGGGATTATAGAAAGCAGAGCGTGTATGTGCCCGTCAGAGGCTTCTGGGAAGGACAGAGAATTCCAGGAGCATGGAACGTTCCATCCCAACAGGAGCTGGTTCTCACAGCCAAAAAGGGGAACAGGAGTGGGGCAACTGTCGCCCAGCCCCCTGGGAACCCAGCTCCTCCCCAAGAGGGGGGGGGCAGGTAGCATTGGGGCCTGAATGAGAACTGGGGTGGATCAGGGCATCCAGCCAGCCTCTGCCCTGGTCGGTCAGTAAGGAGGGGAGCCAAGGTGTGAATCCATGCGCCCAAGAGCCCCTCCTGACAAGGCTCCACCTGTGTCCCAGCCCCAAGCAGGTGCACCTGCGCCCATGTGTGCTGCCTCCCTCTGCAGTCGTCGGGGGCTAGTGCTCTGCCCTGGCAGGTCAGCCTTGTCTCAGAGCCCCCCTGGCATTGGGGCAAAGGGAGCAGGAACATGGGGTATAATCCCCCTCCCAGGACGAGGTCATTTATCTGGAAGGACGTGGTCTGACCCATCTCAGAGTAGTGATCCTCCCACCCCACTGACCCGTGTCCTGGGAAGGATCTCCAAAAATCAGCAGCCTACCCCCCCACCCCCCCGCTGCAGGCTAGGGGAGAAGGGCAGAAAGATGATGAGTCATGAGGATTGAGGCTCTGAAAAGCCATTCCTGGGAGCTCTGGGACCAATTGCAGCCAAATGCATGAGCGAGGCCGCCTCTCTGCGTGACTGCGCTGCCCAGCCCTCGTGAGCCAACTAACCCTCGCCTGCCCTTGAGAAGGAGCAGACAGAGGTCACCGAACATCCTCTAGACTCCGAGTTCCATGGGGGCAGGGCTTTGGGTCTGTTTAGTTTATTGCTGTGTCCCCAACATGGTAGGTGCTCACTAAATATTTGCTGAATATGTGAGTGAATGAATGAATGAATGAATGACTACAGCCAGACATGACCAATTCTGCCCACAGTACTGAAGTGTAAGCCCCACGGTGCTGTGGGCACAGAGCAGGGAGGGCAGGAATCCGGGGGGCTAGGACAGCCTGAGCAGGGCACAGAGGTGGCTCCAGAGCGAGGGCATCTTTAGGCAAAAGTCATCCTGCATAAAGTTGTCCTCTTTCAGTCAGCAGCTTCTATGATGTTGTTTAACTTCATCCAAATGTCTTGCTCTTTGTCACTCGCACTCGAACCCAGGCCCCCAGCTGCTCCATACCCAGCCTCTGGGCTCTGCCTTGGCTCCATCCACCCGGCCTCGGGCTTCTCCCAGGGCTCTCACCCAGCTGGCCTTACCAGCCAGCCCTCAGCTGGCCCCAGAGCCAGCTCTACCCAGCCAGGCCCCTGACATCCCCCATCCTTGTCTATCGTGACCCGCTTATGGTGCCCCTTGGACCCTGGGCCTCACCGTCCTAAGTGACCCGTAAATCGCCCGAGGCCCCTGGGCCTGCACAGCCTGAGGAGGGCGGGCGGCTGGGGCCAGCAGGAAACCACTGCATACAGCGGGTTACAACTATAAAACAGGGTTTTGAATGAAACAGAGCTTGATTAAAATCTCGCTTCTGCCACCCTGTGGCCGGGGACATTGCTCTCTCTCTGAGCCTCATTTTCTGCACCTGTAAAATGGGACCATCAGTCATAGAATTGCCTTGAGGATTAAAGGAGATGATGTGTTCAGTGGATGGCAGAGGGGATGGCAAGAAGCGTGCATTCCGGGGGCTTTTCCAAGTGCGGGTGCTTCCTCCTCCAAATACCCGCCCCCCAGGTCCCCTCCCCAGGAAAGGGCAGTGGGGGAGAGACTGCTGGGCATGTGGCTGGTATGTAGCCTGAAAGATGGCTGAGGCGTCACAGCTCATTAAAGTGCCCCTTGGCCTTGGCCCAGCAGGTGACACGTGCTTAGCAACCTAGGTAGCCTTCCGGCTTCTGTTCCTACTGGTCCCGGGTCCTAAAGCCCAAGACCCCAGCCTGCGGGTCCCTCGGGCTGGGCGGAGGCGCCTGCGCAGGGATAG
>NW_005367354.1:3504345-3529807 GCF_000412655.1 Myotis brandtii | reverse complement strand
GCGCGTCTGCCGGCGCTTATTTGCATACGCGCAGGCTGGATATTTATAACTTCTCTCCAGCCAGTCCCACGTTATTGATGTCTTAAAGGGACTTTAATCTGAGCCTTCTTTTCTCCAAATGGGCTTTTGATTTCCGGAGTGATATTATACATGGCTGTAAGCTATTGACTGAGCGATCGCCGCTGTGCTCTCAATGTGCTGATGCCGAAAATCTGCGGTATAAATAAACTTCCTCTGGTAGAATCATTATAAAGCACAAGCAGCAGAAATTTATGGAAAGAACAGATTAAATGCTTAGGCTTAAATTCTTCCGTGTGCTGCTTGCCTTAAACTGCTGTGTCTGGAGTTTGGGCTGCTGATTCAGGTGGAAAAAATCAAACGGACACATCGCTTGTCGGTGCATTTTTACTATGATCTATTGTGTGGCCAGCGGAGAAAGCTCAAAAAGCTGCCATTGATAAGCCCGGTTAAAACTCGCAGCATAAATTAGGAAGACGTGTAGTTGCTTTTCGGAGTGGTCGGGGACCGGGGCGCCCGGCACAGCCAAGAAATATAACATCAATAGGTGCTTATGCATTGTAATGTGGGACATTTTTATGCCCACGATAAAACATTCCGCCTACAACTATGTTTATGAAAGCAACAGATAGGAAGATCCATAATGCCACTTAATAGAATTAATCACCTCCCGTCGGACCAGTTTAAAGGGCTTTTTATTGCATGGTGGAAAGCTCTGGCCATAATTAATACTCTGCACACTGTCAGGTGCCAGTCACGGGGCTGCAGGCAGCGCAGGAACTTTGCAGCACGCTTGGGGCAAGAGGGTCCTCAGAATTTAGTGCCGCTGTCTGAGCGCCAGGTTTTCTAAATCAGGAATCTAGCCTCTGTGTCAAGGTCTGGCTGGGCTTTAGGCTCTAAATTTTAAGCTCTGGGCTCCAGATATAAATCCTGAGTTTGTGCTGGTCTCAAGGTTGGTTCTGGGATCGAGATTCTGGGTGACCCTCCCTGGCTCCCTGGGTCCTGAGTGAGACGGTCTCACAAAACAAAACAAAACAAAAAATCCCAGAGCAAAAAATCCCAGAGCGGGGAGGAGGGGGTGGGTGTTTCCTCACGGACTCAGCTTGGCCAATCCAGTGAGCCAAGGCAATGAACCCCCTGTGCCCTTTCTTCGCTGCTCACCTAGTTTCCAACAAGGGAGGGAAGCCCTGGGAATGCCCATGGACGCTCGCCTGAGGGTTAGCATGTGGGCAAAGGCCGACCGCTCAAGACAGCAGCCTGCTGGGAAGCGGACCGAAGACTCACTGGCCAGGCCCAGGGCCAGCCAGCCAGCCAGCCAGGGAGGCCCTGGGGCTGGTCACTCCCCCTACCCCTGTCCCTGCCCCCCAAAGGAGATGCCTTTATCTCCTCTGTCCCTTATCACACAGCCTCTGGGTGACTGGAGCCCCAGGGAATCTCCCAAACAGCCCAGAAAATCCAGGAGGTGAAGGGTCAGCCTGCAATAATTAACGAGATTCTGGGTGACCCACCCTGGCTCCCTGGGTCCTGAGTGAGACGGTCTCACACAACAAAACAAAAAAACATCCCAGAGCGGGGAGCAGGGGGTGGGCAGAATAGAATCGCCGTTTAGAAGCTTGATTCCAGCCAGCGAGAGTGAAGCAGGAGCCGGAGATGGCGCTCTCCAGGGCCCGGGTGGGTGGCACTTCTGCAGGCCGGTAGCTGAGCTGGAGCCCGCCGGGACTCTGCAGAGTCCTCCGAATATGGAAGCTCTGTCCCTCTTGAAAAGTTGAGCCAGCCAAAACGAGGAGTGACCCTTGAGGGCAGCGAGGTCAAGTTTCGTCTCCCAGCACAACATGGTGGACTTTTCCCCGTTGGACTGGAATCCCAGGGCACCTTAGGCTCGGACTGATGGGCTGTCACCAGGGGCTCAAATTGTTGTGCTTGATGGAGGGGTCGCTGTCACGGGTATTTGCTGAGACATGAATCATACCCGAGCTGACTCCTGGCACCCACTGGAGCACCAGGTACTGGGTTTCCATCGTGGCCTGATACCCCTCTGCCACCTCCCACCGCCAACACCACTCAAAGTGAGAGCTGTGCTCGGCCAAATTGGCCTCGTTGCTGAGGGAGGCTTGTCCGTCATGGGCTGTGCTCTGGGTCCATGGCAGGGGTCTCTGTCTACAGCTGCCCTCCCAGAGGTGAGCACCCTCAGGGGCACAAACCATGCCTCCCCCGCCCCACACTGTGCATGAAGCCACAGGGAGGACAATGAGACATGGTTGTTGTGGAGGAAACACTTTCAGTCCATCAGCCAGCAGCCTGAGAAAGAAGGCTGTCCAGGGAAGGCTGAGCTAGGACCCAAAGGGCCAGGCTGAGCTTCAGAGTCACATCCCAGTCCGCCTGGGGGACTCCCTCCGCCCCAGGCGGCTCCTGGGGGAGGACACCCCGGCGAGCACTGAGCCTGCAGGAAGGGAGCAGCGAGGTTTCAGCTCCTCTCAGTCCTTCTCAGGGAGCAGGGCCGGGGTCAGTGTGTTGCAGAACAGACTCATTCTTTTTTTGTTTCATTTTTGTTAATCCTCACCCAAGGATATTTTTCCATTTATTTTTAGAGAGAGTAGAAGGGAGGGAAGGAGGAGAAAGAGAGAGAGGGAAAGAGGGAGGGAGAGAGAGAGAGAGAGAGAGAGAGAGAGAAACATCAATGTGTCAGAGAAACATTGATTAGTTGCCTCCCACAGGCACCCAGACCAGGGCCAGGGATCGAACCTGCAACCTAGGTACGTGCCCTCCACCTAGAATCAAACCTGCAACCCTTCGAGGCAGTAAAGCAAGGGCGTCCTGACATTCCAGCGGCCATAACTGTTCAACAAGCCCTGGGAGAAGGGCTTGCAAGCCAGTGCTGAAGCCGCGATGAGCATCCGTGGAGGGAACGTGCACGGTGGGGCAGGCTCTCATCTGACTGGGGAGGTTTTCTTCTCGAGTCCAGCGTCTCCCACTGGGTGCATATGAGTGAGCTGTAGGATCTGGTCAGGCACACAGCACACAGGGGCACCCTGTCTGAGTGGGGTTGAGCACCCAGCCACGGGCCAGCCCGCACAGCCTGGCACCGAGCTAAAGGCAGTCTGACTTGGCAACCTGGCCTGTCCTCCAGCAGCTCTCAGGCCCCTGGCAGTTGCCAGGCCCCCACTCTCTGCCCATAGCCCTGCTGGCCTTGGAGCGCCCACTGACATCTGTTCCTGTTCCTCTCTGGCCTATGGCCTTGAGTGAGCCCCGAGGCCTGAGCAAGTCGGGAAGGGGATTTGGGACACAAAGCTGGGCTCAGTGAGCAGTTTCCTGGGGGACTTCTGGGATGGATTTGCTAATAGAGACGTCTGTTCTGAGAGGTCGTGATGCCACCTGTCACTAACCCGGGCACCCTGCCCAGGGTTCTCACCAAGAAATCGTAGGCAGCTGCTTGCAGGCGGGTGAGTGATTTGCAAGGACCACAAGAATATTTGCATAAACATATGTATGGAAGTGTGTATTTATTTGCATTCATTTGCATAAATTGCTGGCACCTTGAGCTGTCGTTCCTTAATTTAACTTTATTTTTTTCAGTAAATTTCTTTGAGCTTGGAGCACAGATCTGGACACTTGGGGACTAAAACAACAGCAGCACGGGTGGCCATGAGACCAGAGGTTCTCAAACTTTGCTGAGCATTAAAATTTCCTGGGGAGCTTCTAGAAATCCCGGTGCCTGGGTCGCCCCCACACCATTGAATCAGAAGCTCTGGGGTGGGGCCCAGATGGCAGCATTGTTTGGTTTGGTTTGGTTTTTGAAGCTTCCAGATAAGTCTGATGCATAAGCCAAGGTTGAAAATCGATACCTCAGGGCAGGCCCAAGTCAGATCCAACCATCCTGGCCTGCAGGCGGAGACTGGGCACCTCACTCACCTCCCGCATATGTACCAGACACTCAAAACAAGTCCACGAGGCATGTGAAGTGCAAGGCCATACCGCACACAGCGGGCTCTCAGTCAAAGGTCACCGTGCCCCTTCACCACCGTCCCTGTAGCGTGTCATCCGTGCGGAACTGGCTGCTCCTTCTGGCCCTGCCTCCCAGGTCACCCTGAACTTCACCGAGGCTGCCGGTCATCGGCCCCGAGGAGTACTGAGCGCTCCAGGGCGGGGCCTGGGTTCTGTTCTGGCTGAGACACACGGTCCTTTCTCCTTCCAGGGGACTTCCACGCTGATGAGTCCACCACTGCCCAGATGCCTGGAGGTGTATTCCTTCCCCGGGGGACACCGGGTGCTCCAGAGCCAGCCTGCCCGGCCCTGCCCACCTCCCTCCGCTCCTCTCCGAAGGCTGGGAGGGAGCCGAGCGCTAGGGCCTGCAGGCCTTTCCCTTCCCTGGTGGCTGCTGCCGGGGAGGATGCTGGAGATCTGGGATGTTACCTGACACCCGGTCGGGAAGCTGGGCCGGGCCCTGAGGTACAGGGACCCGTCAGACCCGGGCTCTGCTTTTGGAGCCTTTCTGAGCAGTGAACGAGGTCTAGTACTTCCCCCTCCCCAGGCCCTACCCGAGAGGTGGGCAGCTCCTGGCTCCCCTGCTGCACGGCTGCATCACATTTACCGGTGCCGCTCAGGGCAGGTGATGCGGGTCTTGCTAACAGGGCACAGGCTCCCGGGACATCGGCCTGCAGGGGCTGGGAAAGGAGGAGAGTGTTGGCTTAAGGACCTGCAGAGGGAGCTCAGGGGGCCCAGTCCATTCCTTTCGGGATCCAACTTTGCTGGGACCCATGGGGTCATTCTGGGGTCTTGGGGAGGCCCATGGCTTGGTTTGCAGATGCTCCCAAGCCCCAGGTCAGCTGTGCTGGGAGAGCCTTCTTCCCAGCCCTCCACAGGGCCTGGTGGCAGTCCTCTGGGGATGGGGCTGTAGCTACCCAACCAGCCCCACCCCCATCCCATTGAGGTCCCCTCACCCCACCCACCAGAGACAACATTCACCCCAAGAGAGAGTCATCCTGGGCCCCGCAGTAGATCTGTAGGAGCTCCGGGCGCCTGGAGTCAGCTTCCTTTCCCAAAAGGATCCTGGCACCAAATGGACACCATAACTCACCTCCGAGGCAGAGCCGGGCGGCAGGCCCAGCCCAGGGTGGCAGAGACCGCTCCTGGGCCAGGCCCAGCATCGCCTCCCCATCTCTCAGCCCCGCTGGAGGCTGTGGCTGGCGCTGAGGATGACTGTCCGTCAGATTCTGTGTCATCACAGGGGACAGCAGCCCCGGGGGTCAGGGCCCCCCACGTGGCCAGGGCACAGTGTCCCCCACACCCGAGTTCTGGAGGAACTCTTTGTTTCCTGGTCCTTTTTGGTCAAAGCCATTCACTCGGTTGGCAGACACCCTCCTTCTCCCCTCTGGTGCTTGGCGCTGGGGCCCTGCCCTTGAACAAGCCACAGGCCCAGACCCAGGCAGATGATAAAACCCCCTTGGCAGAGGGCGAGCCCGGTGCGGTGGGACTAGAGTGGGGGTGGGGGCGGGGGCGTTCCTGGGTGAGGAAGAGGAGCATATTCCAGACGAAGGGAACACTGTGCAAAGAGCAGCCTGGGTGCTGCCCTCCACGTTCACCCCACCCCCCTCGCTTCTCTTCCGAGTAATGGTCCCCGACGAAGGGAACACTGTGCAAAGAGCAGCCTGGGTGCTTCCCTTCTGAGTAATGGTCCCTCTGAGAGTGTCTAATCGCACATGATGCCAAGAGAGCTGGAGCAGGCAGAGAGCGGGGCAGCTGGGTGCTCGGCCTCCTCACGCCTGCACACAGGGGCGCTCCGAGCGTGTAGGGCGCCTGTGCTGGACTGGAGTGGCTGTCCACACAGGAGGTGGAGCCGCCCCACGGGCCCATACTAGGTCATCCTCTGAGCACCGTGGCAGGTGGTGCAGGGTCCACCCTGAGCAGATGGGCCCCACAACCCAGGCTGCAGCCGAGATGCAGGCCCGGCCCCACCCCTGCTGCCCGGCTCCTCTCGGGTAATTACTTCCAATGAGAGTTTATAAAAACAGTGCTCTGGCTCTATTATAGAGCCTAATAGGTTCAGCTTCCCCAGAAAAAATAGACTGTCAGGCTGAGTAAGTGTGGGGAAGTGATGGGCGGAGAGGGGTATCATTAAAGCCGCAGCTCAGCTGAAATAATGAGAACACGCGAGAGGTCCCGTGTCGGGGAAATCGATCCAGAAGGCCAGGGAGCACGGCCGATGTGCCCAACAGGCCTGCCCCTCCTGCATCGGGTCCCAGACCATCTGGTCTTTGCTTGGATCCCAGCACCAAGGGCCACCCTGGGGCCCTCCTGTGGGTACCAGAGGCTGCTCCGGGCTCTGGGCACTCAGGGAGTGGAAGGTGGCATGTCTACCCCACTAGAGCTCACAGTCTAACCCGAGACAGAACTCAGCCAGCAAAGATCCCACATCGAGCAGGGAGGGATCGGCAGGGAGAGGCCTGTGCCGGAAGACAGGAGGCAGAGTCGAAGGGGGATGGGAAGGGAGGGGGGTGTCAGGAGAGCCCACCTGTGACCCTTAGGGACACCCTGGGACAGGGCGTGGGTGCTCCTCCATAGGCTGCTGCAGGCCGAGGACCCGGCCGGCCAGCGTGGGGCAGGGCAGCTGGCAGGACATGATGGCTGGCAGGTGAGGGTGTGGCTCCTCCCTGGTGCCGTGGTTCCTTCCTGGGTGGGATGCCTAGGCCCCGGCTGACGCTGTAAGGCAGACCTGACCCTCTGACCTTGCAGGTGGCTCCCTCTTCCTTTTTTCCTTATCAGGATTTTCTAATCTTCCTAGAATATGTGTGGCAATTACTTGCATGATTAAGGACCATTTGCAATATGAAAATCTAAAACTATGCCTAGGCTTTCTGGAATGGCAGGAGGTAATGTGTTGCCCCAGTCCTGACCCTGGCCAGGCCTGGCAGGAGGGGTGGGCACAGACAGAGACTCAGAGCAGACAGCCACGGAGAAATACCCCCTCCCAAGAGACTGTAGAGGGTACAAATGAAACAGAGAGGGTACCTATCCCCTCCCTCCACACACACACACACACACACACACACAGGCCCTCAGGATCGCTCCTCCCTGCCCCCGCACCCCGTCCTCCAGCTGTGCGTCTCTCCTGCGATGGGGTTTGCAGTGCTCTGAGCTGCCGTTAGCTTGGCATCTGGGATTTCCATCTCACTTCCCTCTTTACCTGGGTAACTGAACTGATTGTACGCCCAGCTCCGGTTCACTAATTCTTACAAATCCTTTAAAGCTATTGATTTATGTGCTGTCTATGCCTCCCTCTCCTCTGCAGCCCACTCCCCTCCGCAGCTCTCAGCCCAGGGCCTTACACCTTGCAGACACCTGACAAATGTGCTTGGCTGGTTGAGTGCGTACCTGGGAGATTCAGAGAAGGGGCACAGAATGGTTGGACCAGCAGAGAGCAGTGCAGAAGAAGGGGGTGCCTGGCGGTGTGCGAAGGGGGGAGGGGTATGAAAGAGGGGGATGAGCATGAGAGACGGGTTGGTTCTGAGCAGCCACTTTGCATGTAAGAGACAAACCTGACCCTCACTCTCTCCTGTAAAACACCAGTGGCCCCCAGTCTCCTGTGGGAGGAAAACCACAGGTGGGTGCGTTTCTGTCACAGTCGCCTGTGGGCCTGCCTTTCTCTGTGGCTTCTCCTCTCCCGGTTGTTCACTCACACACCACACATTCAAACACACACACATACGATAGTACACAGGCACCATACATGCTCACATGCAGCACACTCCAATACACACATCCCTGTCATTCACACCTCCAGCCCCCCTGGTGAGCTCCTATTTATCTTCAGAATGTTCCCTAAACCGCCCCCGCTCCGTGGAGCCTCCCTGCACCCCACTGAGCAGAGCCCACCTTGTCCCCGCCCCCCGCCGCACACCTCTGCCCAGTGCTTGCCCAGTAAAACTCTCGTCACCCAGCGCCACTGCCAGTGTGTCCCCCATCAAACCACGAATTCCCCGGTTCTGCAAACATCTCCACTCACGTGTCCCCAGAACCCCACCCGGGGCCCAGCACACAGGAGACAAAGGCCGTTTAATGCGTAAACGAATGGGCCAGACAGACACACGCTGCCTCTAGTTCCCAGAACTTGGGGTCTCAGAGTCTGCCTCTGAGAGAGGATGTCCACCCCCCAGCTCCATTCAGCTGTGGACTCAGACGCCTCTGCGGGGCACCCCGAACCTCTAACTTCTCTAGAGTCCATCTTGCTTTCTGCCCAGTCACCTGGGTACTCAGAGCTCTCCAAGGTGCTGAACGTGTGTGTGTGTGTGTGTGTGTGTGTGTGTGTGTGTGTGTGTGTGTGTGTCCCTCCCCCAACCCAACTCTCTCCTGGCTTCTTGACTCTAGTCCCTCCAGCCAAGAACCACCCACCATCTTCCAAGGGCCCACCCTCCAATGGAAAGAAGCAATATTTGTAAATGTACTGTCGGCAGAACACAGCTTCACAGAGGCACAGGGCAGTGAGAACCCAGAGGGAGGAGTGGAGGAGTGAGCTCCCCCCACCCCCAACCTCAGACATCAGATTCAACCCCTGGGGCCAGGCACAAGTCTCATCCTCCCCTGGTCCTGAGGCCCAGTTCTAGCCCCTGGAGGGGTCACTTACATCACGGAGTGACTGTAGGGCTGCCTTCCCTCCAAAACCCCTCTTCCCCCAGCTGCCCCCAGCTGCCTTGGCCTCCCTCCTGGCCCTTCTGACACCCACCTTTAGGCTTCTGGTCCCCACAGAGCTCTTAGAATCCTGACTTCACTCACTTAGATGTTTAGTTCACCGAACATCAGCCTCCCCAGCTCCAGATGTCACCCTAGAACCCCAGCTCCCTGCAGAGCTCTCTGCACACTGGTCTTTACCTCACTTCTCACCCAACTCTCCCAAGCTCTGACCTTCTCCCAAAATCTCCTAGCCCTGACCCCCATGAAATGTTCTCCCCTCCTGCTCAGGATATTCCCATCACCCCCTGGACCTCCATCCTCTAAGTAGGGGAAGGAGCCAGGTGGAAGCTTCTTTCCTGGGGACAGGAAGGACTAACCGCTGCTAGTGTCAACCTAACCAGGGCACATCCCTCCAACTGCAGCCTCGGGGTGTGCCCAGTGGCCTTCCCTCATCAGCCAAGGGTCAGCCCCCACCTCTGCAGTGACCACCCCTCTGGCCAGGCTCCCTGAGCTGCTGCTGGGGTCCTAACTCTCTGCCCTCTACCTTCCCCCGTTCTCCCCACGCAAAAGACCATTCTCTTTGATTCCTACTCTGCCCCCACAGAGCAAGAGCTGTCAGTGAAGGTAACCAGTTGTTGGCTTGTGTTTGGACAAATCTTACCGTTCAGGCAGCTGGGCACCTGGAGAGTGAGAGAACCACCTCTTTCTGGCCACTGCACCTAAAGGCTCCTATTCTTCATAGTCCTGCCCCCCGCCCCCCGAGGGCTGAGGGCTGCACCTGTGCTCAACAGAGCTGTGGAGGTGGCCAGCCTTTCCCAGGACGACCATTCAGGGCTCTTCAAAGCCACTGGAGCTGAGGAATAGGTAAATCCCTTCCCAGCGAGGACCTAGACAGTGAACTTAATGATGCTCCAGCAGCCACAGATTGGCATACAAGTTGTGAGATCATCGCCATTGATCCCACTGGCGTCTCCTGAAGTAAGGGGGGTGGGGCATGATTTTTGCATTCTTTCCATCTAACTCACACAACTGTGACACTGCAGGTGGCTCTGTTAGATCATCTTTTGGGGAAGTTATTCTTAACCCACCAAGAACATGTTTGCATCTGGTCTGCAACCCACCCTGAATTCTAATCAGAAGGGAACTTTTTGTGCAACACATGATGCCAGGTGCTCAGGAGGCCAGAGAGACAAGCCCTCCAGGAGGTGACAGCCTCGAAAGGAGGCAAACAGACATCCTCTAGAAATAACAGCCAGAGAGACCTACTGTACTTGAAGCATCAACAAAAGATCTTGTGGGACCACAGGAGAGGTCTGAGGCCAGGAACTCAGTAAGAGCTCTTGTAGGATAGCATTTAAGCTGAGGTTTAAGGGATGGGTGGGCCCTAAGCGATGTGTTGGGGAAGACTTGGCCGAAGGGACAGAAAAAGAAACTACCAACGTGAAGGACTAGGAGACCCTGGGTATGAACTTAGAGCTTTGAGGGAGGGGTGGGGATGTGACTAGAAGATGAAGCTGTGAACAATGGTGGCAACAGGTCACAGGAGGCTCTCGGTGCCGATGGCGAGGAGTGTAGGAATTCGGGGCCAGGTGTTCCTTGGCTGAGTGCTCTAGATAAGACCACAGGAGAGGTCTGAGGCCAGGAACTCAGTAAGAGCTCTTGTAGGATAGCATTTAAGCTGAGGTTTAAGGGATGGGTGGGCCCTAAGCGATGTGTTGGGGAAGACTTGGCCGAAGGGACAGAAAAAGAAACTACCAACGTGAAGGACTAGGAGACCCTGGGTATGAACTTAGAGCTTTGAGGGAGGGGTGGGATGTGACTAGAAGATGAAGCTGTGAACAAAGGTGGCAGCAGGTCACAGGAGCCTCTCAGTGCCGATGGCGAGGAGTGTAGGAATTCGGGGCCAGGTGTTCCTTGGCTGAGTGGGCCTCTAGATAAGGAGAGAGCCCTGCTCAAGGGCACAGGGGCATCATGGCGATTCTGTGACTGGATCTGGGAATCCAAGTCATCCCAACCCCAACAAGCCCAGGCTGGCAGCTGCCTCTGGTCAGTCCTTGGGTCTAAGAGACAGGAGCACAAACCCAGGGAGAGAGAAGGTGATGTTTCTGTTGGTTTTGTGAGGGGTCCACATATTTTTAAGGAAAATCTTAAATGACGTTTATATCCTCTTGGAGGAGGTGAGGGTGCCCCGCCTGGGAGGTGCTCTCCCGTTCCACCAGGAGACACAGCTCAAGCGCCCACCAGTGCCGCCCTGGGCCAGGGGCCGCAGGGACAGAAAGGGCCTCTGGTGCCAAATTTCACTGCTTAAGAAATAGGTCTTGTTGCCCTGGCCATTTTGGCTCAATGGATAGAGCTTTGGCCCGAGGACTGAAAGGTCCCAGGTTTGATTCTGGTCAAAGGCACGTACCTTGATTGCAGGCTCAATCCCCAGCCCTAGTTGGGGCACGTGCAGGAGGCAACCAATCGATGTGTCTCTCTCACATGGATGTTTCTCTCTGTCTCTCCCCCTCCCTTCCACTCTCTCTAAAAATAATGGGAAAATATCCTTGGGTGGAGATTAACAACAACAACAACAAAAGAAATGGGTCTTATGTTGGACAACAGGGAAAAGGCAGGCTGGTGAGGGGTGGTGACTATTCTTAGGGCTTTTGCTCCCGTTCAGATAAATGGCAGGAATTTCCATTTGGACAAAAGGACAACCAGAAGGTCTCCTAAAACTGTGGACAGGCAGGAAGTCTGAGTCTTCTCCAGAAGCCCTTCCTCAGGAGGACCCATTTCCTGGGAGGGTCTGCCCGCGTGGTGCTCGGGCTGGTGTGACGTCCCTGTAGGGACACTCCCCTCCCGCCCAGGCTGGATGCGAGGTCCTCAGGCCGTCTGAGTCCATCTTACCTGGAAGCTGGAGCCCGGCTGGCCCTCCAGGTCCATTCTGAGTCCAGTGCAGAGAAGGAGGAGGCGAGCTGTGTGTGATCTGATCAGCTGGTGGAGGAGGAGGAGGAGGAGGAAGAGGAGGAGGCGTTCGGCTTGGGGCTTGTCTGCTCTCTCTGAGTGCTCCCAGCCGCCATGTCCCCACTGAGCAGCAGCTGCAGGAGGCTGTGTTTGTGCAAAGCCACCATTTGTCCCCACGGCGTCTGCACGCATCGAGCTCCTCCGCTTCCCGATGAATTATCCCCCGGGCACGCGTGACACAGTCCTCGCTGGGCTTTCTCAGTATATCTCACAACTGCTCTGAGTTTATAATTTTTTCAGGTCTTTTATCAACTATGTGTCATAAGTACCAATGGAATCGGGAGCATTTATCACCTCGCTGGGTTCCTACTTGAGCTCCGAAAAAAAATTTGTTTGGCCGCACAACCTTTCTCGGGGTTCTGATTTAATGGACTTCTCTGCCGCGAAGCCGCTGGAATGCGTTGCCTTTTAATATTTGACATCGCTTCCTCTTTATTACCACCTCCGACAGCCCTTCCAGCCCGCTGCAAAGAACCCATTAGTCTCTGACAAATCACTTGTGTCGTTTGGAGAAAAATATGCAGAAGTTTGGCTGCACCTTCCTTGGTGCAGTTTGTGGCCTCATGTGCCTCTAAACAAAGCTTCCAGCCCAGGCCGACCCTCCCCAGCGTCCCCTTCCCCTCCGATGCCTCGAGCTGCTGGGTCCGCGGAGCCAGTCTACCCTACCCGCTTCCAGTAGGGCTCTAGATGGGGTATGCAGAGATGTCCGTGACTGCTGTTAAAAATTAGCCAAAAGCAGATGGGCGGATAAATAAAGTGTGTTCCATACATGCAATGGAATAATATTCAGCTTTAAAAAGGAACTTTTGATATATGCTACAACATGGGTGAGCCTTGAGGACATTATGCTCAGTGACATAAGCCAGTTCCAAAAAGACAAATATTGTACGATCCCACATATGTGATGAGGTGCCCAGAGTAGTCGCATTCATAGACACAGGATAGAATGGTGGCTGCCAGCGACTGGGGCGAGAGGAGGATGGGGGGCAGGGGAGGGTTGATAGGTACAGAGTTTCCGTTTTGCAAGATAAAAATACTTCTGGAAATTGATTGCACAACAGTGGAAATGTACGGAACACGACTGAACTACATGCACACACAAAAGTGGTTAAGATGGTAAAATGTATCACAATTTTAAAAAATAATCATAACTAGCTTCACACTGAACCAGCAAAGGAGAACTGGCCCAGAGGACGCTCTCCGGGCGTGGGAGTCCAGTTATTCCAGGCAGCTGGCTCTTGTGCATGACGGACAGCTCCAAGATTTAGTGGCTTAAAGCAACCACCGCCTATTCGGGTGACGATCTGGTTTGCAGTTGGGGTTGGGCTCTGCTGATGCTGGGCGGTGGGAAGGGCTGACTCCTCTCTGCTCCACAAGGTCTCTCTGCCCCCAGCAGCCCAGCCCACACTTGTTCAGACGGTGGTGGTGGCAGGGGTCCCGAGAGAATGAGCAAAAGCAAGCAAAGCCCTGTGAGGCCATGGCTCGCACCCACGCACATATTCTATGGTCGGAAACAAGGCACAGGGCCAGTCAAAATTCACAGGGTGGGGAGATGGGCTCCACCCCTTACTGGAGGGGCTGCAAAGAATTTTTGCAATCTGCCGCGTACACCATATATATATGCCAGACCCTGTGCTATGTGTTGAAGATAAAAATATAAAGAAAATACCATGACGTGTAGGAGGCATGTAAATAAATCATTACAGCCCATAGTAGGCTCTGAAGCAGCGGTTCTCAACCTGTGGGTCGTGACCCCTTGGGCGGTCGAACGACCCTTTCACAGGGGTCGCCTAAGACCATCCTGCATATCAGATATTTACATGACGATTCATAACAGTAGCAACATTACAGTCATGAAGTAGCAACGAAAATAATTTTATGGTTGGGTCACAACATGAGGAACTGTATTTAAAGGGCCAGAAGGTTGCGAACCACTGCCTACAGGCAAGCAGGGGGTGCTAGGGGAGCCTGCGGAGGACAAGGGGACGGAATAGTCCCTTAAGGGGTGTTGAAGAACACGTGGTAATTAGCCACAGGGGGGCAGGGAGATGAGTGAAGGCCTGGAGGGGGCCCTGCCTGGGAGAGGCTTCAGTGGGGAGGGAGAGAGGAGGATGGGGGGCAGGGGAGGGTTGATAGGTACAGAGTTTCCGTTTTGCAAGATAAAAATACTTCTGGAAATTGATTGCACAACAGTGGAAATGTACGGAACACGACTGAACTACATGCACACACAAAAGTGGTTAAGATGGTAAAATGTATCACAATTTTAAAAAATAATCATAACTAGCTTCACACTGAACCAGCAAAGGAGAACTGGCCCAGAGGACGCTCTCCGGGCGTGGGAGTCCAGTTATTCCAGGCAGCTGGCTCTTGTGCATGACACATGCACACACAAAAGTGGTTAAGATGGTAAAATGTATCACAATTTTAAAAAATAATCATAACTAGCTTCACACTGAACCAGCAAAGGAGAACTGGCCCAGAGAACGCTCTCCGGGCGCGGGAGTCCAGTTATTCGCGCTTTCCAGGCAGCTGGCTCTTGTGCATGATGGACAGCTCCAAGATTTAGTGGCTTAAAGCAACCACCGCCTATTCGGGTGACGATCTGGTTTGCAGTTGGGGTTGGGCTCTGCTGATGCTGGGCGGTGGGGAGGGCTGACTCCTCTCTGCTCCACAAGGTCTCTCTGCCCCCAGCAGCCCAGCCCACACTTGTTCAGACGGTGGTGGTGGCAGGGGTCCCGAGAGAATGAGCAAAAGCAAGCAAAGCCCTGTGAGGCCATGGCTCGCACCCACGCACATATTCTATGGTCGGAAACAAGGCACAGGGCCAGTCAAAATTCACAGGGTGGGGAGATGGGCTCCACCCCTTACTGGAGGGGCTGCAAAGAATTTTTGCAATCTGCCGCGTACACCATATATATATGCCAGACCCTGTGCTATGTGTTGAAGATAAAAATATAAAGAAAATACCATGACGTGTAGGAGGCATGTAAATAAATCATTACAGCCCATAGTAGGCTCTGAAGCAGCGGTTCTCAACCTGTGGGTCGTGACCCCTTGGGCGGTCGAACGACCCTTTCACAGGGGTCGCCTAAGACCATCCTGCATATCAGATATTTACATTACGATTCATAACAGTAGCAACATTACAGTCATGAAGTAGCAACGAAAATAATTTTATGGTTGGGTCACAACATGAGGAACTGTATTTAAAGGGCCAGAAGGTTGAGAACCACTGCCTAAAGGCAAGCTCGGGGTGCTAGGGGAGCCGGGGACGGAATAGTACCTTAAGGGGTGTTGAAGAACAAGTGGTAATTAGCCAGAAGAGGGGCAGGGAGATGAGTGAAGGCCTGGAGGGGGCCCTGCCTGGGGGAGGCTTCAGTGGGGAGGGAAGGGCCCGCCCTGGAGTGGAGGACTGGGGTGGGGGTCGGGCTATTTAAGCAGCGCTGGCGGCTGGATTGCTGTGTGGAGCACATCCCATCCCACAGGTGGGGCAGAGGATTCTACAGGTGCAGGGTGCTGGGTGCTGGGTGCGGGGTGCTGGGTGCTGGCAGAGTGCACTCCGATGCCCCAGTGCTGGCCAGACTCCGCCCAGGCCTACAGACCACCGTGCTGTGTGGAGCACATCCCATCCCACAGGTGGGGCAGCGGATTCTACAGGTGCGGGGTGCTGGGTGCTGGGTGCTGGCGGAGTGCAGTCCGATGCCCCAGCGCTGGCCAGACTCTGCCCAGGCCTGCAGACCACCCCACCTGGGCACGGGGCTGGGAGGCGTCCAGGAGCCCCGTCCCCCAAGCCCCTCAGACATTAAGGGGTTGTCTTTTATCGAGACGGGGTGGGCGGGAGGGCAGCTTGTGCCCAGAGCTGGCGCTGGCTTCCTCCTGTAGATCCCAGGTCGCGCTGCCCCAGAATGCCGCCTCTCCGCTGGGCGCTGGGCCGGCGGCCATGGGCACATAACGGCTGATCAGCACTTAGATGTACGTGGGGCCCTGCTGTGAGAAGGAACCCCCTGGTGAGCACTTTCACAAATTGAAAAATCCTTCTGAAACTGAGTCATCCAGCGATTCAACCCAGGTCTCTGCGTCGTGGGAGTAGACAGCGCTGCCGTGACGATGACCTGGATCTCTAAGCACCTTCCAGATCCTCCCAGAATTCCCCAGGAGGAGGCATTGCTGCTGGGGCTGGGACCTCGGTTTAGGAGTAAAATCTTCCCGAGCAATCAGGATGCCTGGGGCCCAGAGGGAGCGGCCGTCTGAGTGCGGCCGTGTTTCCCGGCTCCCTGAGCAGGTGGACTCAGCAGGCGTGTGCGGCTGCATCTGTCACTCACGGCAGTGTGACAACGGGGGGCAACGGAGCAGGTCCCCTCGGTGCTCGAGGGAACGGAGGCCGAAAGCTGGGGCAACGTGCCCAGGGTCACACAGCCAATTAGTGGCGACATTGGGATGAGAACAGCGTCCAGGTCTTTGGAATTCCAGCCCAGAGCTCTTCCCCCCACACTGCTCCACTCCAAAGGTGGCATCGCCCACCGGGCTCAGGGTGTGGGAGTGAATTCAGTTGGTGGCGCTTTTGAAAGCTGATGTGTGAGCATAGCCAGTCAGCCTTAACCCAGCCTGACCCTGCAGTCTCCCTGAGCGGTCTGTCCACGCCCAGGCCACGTGCTCACACCACAGTGCCCACAGCCTTGCCTCCAGCCCAGGCCCAGCCTCCGCCTCCTGCACCCTCCAACCCCCGTGTCCCACTGGCCCGAACCCTGACCCCAAACTACTAGCAAACTCATCATCCCCTCCCTTCCGATGTCCCTCCAGAAACATGGAAGTGGTCCTCACGCCTCCCCCCGCCTGCCCCCTCCACCTCTCAGGGCCACAGCATCCACAGCCTCCGTGCTGGGCTTGCTCGGTCCTCCTGTGACTGTTCTAGTTCAGGCCTCTGCCAGTCCTCACTTGGATTATGGAGCCTTCGCCACCATCAACCATAACAATGAGTCTGCCGCGTATTCCTTAGGCATTTCTACGCGTCAGCAGCTAATAGGGGTATCGATTCCCTTTCCCCAGGTCACGCAGCCGATGGGGGGCAGAGTTCAGGTTCTCCCAGGCCTGTCTCTGAGGCCCAGCTTCTTGCCTCCAGCTGTCCCTCCCTGTCCTGCCCCTAACGGGGCTGCCAGCGTGATGTGTCTGGAGCCCAGGTCTAACCTGTCACTCCCTGCACGGCTCCCTGGCAGCTCCCTGTGCCCAGAGGTTAAACTCAGTCCCCTCAAAAGCCTCGTGAGATCTGGCCCTGCCTGCCCACCCATCGCATCCCCACCCCTCCCAGGCCCCGTCCCCTGTATCTGCCCCCAGCACCTTCCTGCCCTTCACCCCACGCTTCGCGCTTGGTGTCCTGCTGCTGGACTGGGCACACCTGCGAGCAGCCTTCCAGAGGCCTCAGCAGCGCCCCCTGCAGGCGGCCCGCTGCGACTCCAGCCTGGTGGATGTGGGGATGGTGGGGGTCAGTGACTTGCCATTGCCCCACACCTCGGTCCCCGCCCCCTCCTCGTCCCCGTGTGGGTGTGCTCACCGTCTCCCGTGGTCTTGGGCCGCCAGAGGCCAGGGTGGCCTCCCAAGGAAGAGCCTGCCTGACCTCGAGCCCCCGGGCCCTTGAGTATCTGATCTTCACCAGGTTCTGGGAATAAAGTGGAGCCTGCACCCCCCCTTTCACAGATGGAGAACCAGAGGCTCAGGGTGCGCGGGGGCTTCTCCGGGGGCATTCCGCTGTCAGAGGCAGCGCTGGGCTCAGCGGGGCATCTTGGCAGCAGCCAGCGCCGCCCGTGTGGACAGATGACTAGCCAGACTGGCGCAGGGCGCACCGGCGGGTAACTCCTGAGTGCCGGCCAGGGTTCTGCCCGGACCCGGAGGTCTGGGCTGCTGGGAGCGGCTTAGCGGACAGGGCTCAGTTTCGCAGACCACCTTCTCCCATTCCCCTGCCAAAGGACATAACCTGCCTGACAACAGTCTACGTCATTCTGGACCCAGAATCGGGGCCCCTGCTGTCCAGCAACCAGCAATGCTAAGGGCAGGCTCTGTCCAGGGCTGCAGGGGCAGGCGGGCAAGGCAAGGCTTGTGGGAACACTGGTCAGCCAAAGGCCCTAACTTTGTCAAGTGAAAGCGTTTATAGAAAGTAAGCAGGTGGTGGCCAGCCTCTCCTCCTTCCCCCTTCCGAGCCTGGAGATGGGTCTGGGAGAAGCTCTGACCGCCCCAGGTTCGGAGCCCATGGGCCTGGGGCACTCTCTGTGCCAGCCCCGGGGCCAAGACGCCAGGCAAAGGTAGGTGTGCGTCAGGGTGGGCAGGCCCCGCTGGGGCTGCCAGCCAGGCTTTCCCATGCTGAAGGGCCCCGGAGGTGGGAGAAGGTACAGACGGTCTCGGCCCCTGGCCTGCTCCCCGGGTCCCCCCTCCACCCTTCCCTTCACGCTCCCCTCCCTCCCAAGAAGCTCTCCCAGCCACGGCCGAGTGTCTAACAAGGGACGCTGTTTTTGCAGGTGTTGTGGTTTCTATTCCTTTGAACCATACCAGCCCATCCTACATCGCAATGCCATGCTTTACTTGGTACCAAGCACATCGGCACTCATTGGCATTTGGAGGCCTTGTTGCGTAGCGACACGCAGTTCCTAACTGTCTGTGATAACGTATTCTCTATGTTCCCCACTGTCACTGCGGGACTCTCTTCCCCGGACTTTCAGTTTCTGGGTTTGATTTCTATTTTTTATTTTATTTGTATTTGTTTTTTTGTTTTGTTTTGTTTTGTTTTTTTGCTTTTGAAAGTTGTGATCCCCGGGTCCTGTGGCCCCTCCGGTTGCCGCTTGTCTATGCATTATGTTTGTGACTTCTGACTGTCAGTGTTGAGCCAGTCTTGCCAAGAAACAGTATCAAGTATTTTCCTGTTTCTCTACTTCTTGGAAAAATAATTTTTTTTTAATTTAAAATTTGAAAGAAAAAAAAAAAAAAACTCTTAATGGGAACCTGGCCCTGTCTGTCTTCTCTGTTCTGCAGAAATGTTGAAGGAATTGAACCAGCAGCGCAGAGCGAAAGCCTTTACAGACCTGAAAATTGTTGTTGAAGGCAGAGAGTTTGAAGTCCACCAAAATGTTCTAGCTTCCTGCAGCTTGTATTTCAAGGACCTGATTCAAAGGTTTGCCTTCCTTCCAGCTGTGGTCGGGTCTGTTCCTTTGTAGGACGCTTTTGTGTCGCTTTTCTCCTCCCCTCTCTTGCAGGTTCCTGAAGTGTGACTCCCTGTCACAGAGCCAGTAGCCATCTCTCCTCCCCTCCCCCTCCCCCTCCCCAGCACCCTCTCACACGCAGCCTCAGAGCAGCCACGGCCCCAGCCCGCCCCACTCAGCTGTGCTGGTCACCAGGGGCCTCCGCCAGCAGTAGACCACACCCCTGCCCCGCCCCGAGGAGCTCGAATTCTCAGTGGCTCACAAGCCCACCCTGAGATTAGGAGGACTGTAGACCCCACGTTAAGGGACCACTGCACACTGCCCCTCCCCCCTCGGCCAGCATGGGTACCCAGCACCATCGTCACTGCTGTCGATGGTGAACTTAATGCCAGAAAAGCACATCGACCAGCCCCGCCCCCGCTGAGGAGCACAAGGCACCCAAGGGGCCGCTTTTCCGCAGCCCGAGTCGGGGAGAAGAGGCTTGTAGCCAAAGCCTCGTTCGTGCTGCCTGTCCTGATACTGGTACACTGAGCCTAAACCGGCGTTGTCCAAGCCCAGACCAGGTGTGTCCTAAACACGGTCTCTCTCAGCGTTGGCTCCCTTCCCGCCTGCCCTCTGCCCCGGCTATTTCTACCTGAACGAGTCTTCATGGTGCATGAGCATCTTGTTCTTTTTCCATTACGTTGATTTTTTAATTTGTCTGCTTCATACCCTTGCAAAGAAGTCAGGGGCCACCTTCTAGCTCCTTAGTGAGGGAGAGCAGCGGGGGGCAGCCCAGGGTCACACTCCTCTCTCTCACCCATCAGCAGATTAATGCCGCTGCTCCTTTTGCCTTGCAGCCTCCGGGGCGGACGCTGAGCCGGGACTGTGCTCAGAGTGGGAGGACAGGACCTCTGCTTGCTTCCCAATGCTGTGTTTGGACTTGCCAACTAATCCCAGAGCGACTGTGTTTTGTTTCAGGATGGCACACTGGCTGGCATCTCCTTTCCAATCCGTTGTGTCCTTTCACTTAGAGCTGAGCTGCCCGGCGTGCAAAGCCCTGCCCGGCCGCGCCGGCCCCAGCCGTGCAGGCTCTTGGTGACTTCCAGCCTCGTGGGCAGCTTGGGTCTCCCGCCCCCGCTGCCTGGGTTCTCTCTGTCTGAGCACAGGGGTCAGGGGCATGAGCTGGGGTAAAGGGGCATGTCCAGTGGCTTCTCCAGGCCAAGGGAGGTCTTTGTGCTTCTACTTTCGGCAAATTCTAGAACGAGCAGTGATGGCACCTGGCTGCTGAATTGCAGATGTGGCATCCTAGGCCCTTGGTCCTGCTCCAGACCAGCTGGAGAACACAGAGGGGCAGGCTGCAGGGGCAGGTTGGCACTGAGCGATGGCCCAGCCCTGGGCTAGAAAGGTGTGGGCCAGAGGAGCACGGGAGCCCTTTGACTGTGTTCAGAGACCTTACCTGCAGACCTTACCCTGGCACACAGCAGAGAAGACACGCTCAGGTGAAAACTCAAAGTAGTGAAGGCTTCTGGGACAGGCCAAAAAGAAGGAGGAAGAACATTCCAGGCAAGGGATGGGTGGCCTGAAATGTTCCGGACTGCAAAGAATGTTCTAGAATGTTCTAGGCAAGGGATGGGTTGGCTGGAATGAAAAGTTGAGAACAGAGAGAGTCATGAGCATTGAGGAGGGGGAGATGGCCTTCCCAGAGAGGGGGTGTGACGTGGGATGGGATGGGCAGACAGGCCCTGACTCCTGGGCTAGGACCTGGACTTGGAGGAGCTGTGAGGAGCAGTGGGGAGGGGCTGCCCACCTGGAGGTGGGAGAACTTGGGAGCCAAGAGGCAGACACTGGGGGAAAGAGGGCACCTCCTTGGGAGCTAGGAGACCTGGGTGCTACACCTGACTCTGCCACTTGTCCTGTGACCCCAGGCACATCACAGCCTCTCTCGCAGGCATTGGGTTTTCTCATCTGTAAAGGAAGAGGTTGGTTCCAATGATGTCCGGGCTTCTTTCCAGCCCTGACATCCCAGGTGACGGCAAGGGGGTGAGCAGGGCCAGCCTGGAGGGACTTCCCAAGTATAAGCACTAGACGTGAGAAGGTCAAGGTCACGGAGGAAGGGAGGTCAGGTGGATGGAGCCCAGAGAGGCCTGAGGTCTGGGGAGACAGGAAAGCCCCTCGGGGAGGAGGGGAGGCCGAAGCCGAGTCCAAAGGAGCCCCTGCGCTTGAAGATCGAAATGTTCATTTGTAGCCATTTTAAATGTGACTTCCCTGTCCTCACTATGGGCACAGGTCACCATTGCGGGTGACATGTTCCCCGCTCCAGCCCCAGGGCGGACACCTCCCCAGGAGCCACAGGACAGACGTAGGGACGCCCAGTCACTCACTGCTCTCCGCTCAGCGCACCAGCAGGGCCGCTCCTGGGTGCCAGGTCTCACACGAAACCATAGACAAGATGGGCTGTGCCGTCCGGGAGCCCAGGGTCTGGCGGGGAGACGCTGTAGAGCAGCCGAGAGGCAGAGCAGGTGATGCAGACGGGGGGGGCGGGGGGGTGGTGCAGAGGCTCGCAGCGGAGGGGCATCCGCGTGGGTTTTGAACCAAGAATGGGATTGGCCAGGCAGGCAGTGGGGCCGACGGGAGAGGAGCGAGTGTGAGGCCCAGGACAGCAGGTGACTCTGCAGCTGCGATGCCAAGTGCGAGGTGAGCGTGGAAGGGATGAGGCCTCTGCAGGGGCGAGGGGGCAGGAGCCAGATCACAGGGCTGTGTTTCCGGCCTGGGGGTGTCATGGTCAGATTTGCGTTTGTGAAGATGCTATTCAGACTGGGAGGCAGAGGGCAGGTCTCAGGGCAGCCTCTCCGACCAGCGGCCAGTTCCCCTTCCGCTCAGTTGCCCGGAGCCCCTGTCCTCCAGGCCCAGGCTCCAGGCCGACCCCGACTTGGTCCACATGTTCTTCCTTCACATGTGCAGACCTTTGGTGAAGCTGCCGCAGCTCCTTTCCCCTGGCCTTCCCTTATTTAGTCCCACAATCATCTTCTTCCTCAGATGAGGGCAAGACCAGCCCACAGGAGGCTTGTCGAGGTGCCGCATGTCATCCTGGAAACCCTCCCACTAACCTGAGAAGCAGGTGCCGTGCGTATCCCCATTTTACAGATGAAGAAACTGAGGCCCAGAGAAGTTGTGTAGCCGATAGATCTGGGATTCAAATAGAGGTCTGACTCCAAAGCTCATGCTACTCTGTGAGGAAGGACAGTGGAATCTCAGGGCTGGCACTGTGGATAGGCATGCAAGAAATAGGGATGCAGAGTACATGTGAGTGTGTGCGCACGCACATCTATTAGAAACACTTGTAACTGGCCACTGGATCTTCCCGAGGTAGACACACCCACCTGGGACAGGTACCTGAGTCACAGGCACTCCCTCCCGCCCCTGCGAGAGGGCTGAGTCCTCTGGAGTGAGGCATTGTGAGGAAGAGCACACGAGGCCGCCGGGAAGCTCAGAGCCTGTGCTGAGCCTCTGGCCCGGCCTCAGCATCCCTCTGTAGCCCCATCCGAGTCCCCGTGACAGTCCGGGGTGACCACCCTGCAGGAAAAGGAGCTGTGGCTTTGTCTTTGGAGAATGTGAAGGCCAGGGCTGCGTAACAAGCACGCCTGGCCTGTATCCAGGCCAGAGGGAAAACCTAGAGGATTCAATGGAGGAACACCCCAGGCTTGGGGGAGGAAGGAGGATCTTTTGAGCAGAACACACCTAGTTGGGTGCTGAGGTTGCAGCCTCCCAAGTCCAGAGCCACTTCCCACCCCGGGGAGCGGGCCCTGGAGGAGCGGTTCCCTCGCCTGCTCCCTGGCTGCGAGGAGCTCTCAGGGAGGGCTGGAGCCCGCTGCACTCACTGGCCCCACGGGCTGCAGGCCCCGTCAGAGAGGACAGGGGACTGTTTGTCTTTGGAGATGGCAGAGGTGCCACCCTCCCTGCCAGCACTTCCCAACACGCCCCCGGGTCCAGAGGGAGGAAGTGCGCAGCCTCGGGGAAGAGATGCCTCCTCATCACACCAATAGGACAGAGACCTGGCGCTCTGCCTCCCAACCACAGCGCAGCGACACCTTGAACTCTATGGTCTCTGCTCCTATGGAATGAAAGTGGACGGACAGGTTGACTTCACAAGCCCCGTGCACAGGCTCTGGGTTCCCGTCCGTCTCCCTCCCCAGGGGAAGCTGACAGGACCCGAGTGGCACAGATCCTGGACGTAGGGGCACCCGCTAGACTTCAACGCACTAGCCAAGCCGGAGGCCTCTCCTCTCCTTCCCGGTGAAGCGGGGCGTTTGTGGGTGGCAGTCTGCTTCTTTCCTGGTGGAATAGACAGGTGTGTCTGGAAAACCAGATAACAAAAGGAGGGACTCACACATCTCAGAGGCTGGCAGGATGAGGCGAGCCAGGCCATCCCCAGTCACCGTGGGTGGGCCAGGGCCTGGTGAGCTGCCAAAGTCCTCGGGACCCGAGTATTCCTCTGCGGCTGAGTGGAATGCCCGCGTCTGGCATCGGGTCCCGGGGGCCTCCAGCCACTCCCCAAAGATCCTTTGCCCAGGGCCCCCTCTTCTCCAGGGGTGCCCCCCACCCGGTGCCTGGAGGGGCAGAGCCACAGCTGTAGGCCGTAGGGACAGTGGTGCTCTCCAATCCTGGACAGCACCTGTGATGGTGGACATCCGTGTGCCTCCATGCAATCCCTGTGCTCCCCAGCCATGCAGCACCACCTTGTCCCAGCCCTCTCCCTGGCTCAGACTCTGGGCAAGACCAGCATCTCCCCACGAGGGAAGCCTGCTGGTCCCATTACACCCATCGCTCACTTGCAGCCACAGACTCCACTGACCTTCCATCTGCTCAATACCCCTCCTCACAGGTGATCTTGGGGTTCTCAGGACCACATGTCACATGCATTTCAGTGCGTGCATATGCATGTACATAGGTGTGTGTGTGTGCACGTGTGCATCCTGAAGTCCCACCTCAGCAGGTCACTGAGTAGTTTGAGCTCCTCCGCTGAGGACTCATAGGCAGGAGTGCTGGCCAGAGGAGACACAATGGCTGGGGCCTTGGGAGAAGGGGAGCAGCCCTACTGTGGCCTCGTCGGCCTGGCCCTGGCTGTGGCCCAGGGTCACCTCCGAGAGCACCAAGGGCATGAGGAGGACAGGCCAGACAGGTGCGTGTAGGAATGAAGGCAGAGGCAGCAAAGACTTGAGTAAGAGGTTGACCAGATGACCTGGGGTGTTCAGGATTTCTGTGGTTTCAAGCGATCACATTAGGAACTATTTTTATACTTAACCATGCCACGCCGGCATGGACATCCATCCCCACAGCAGAAGGCTAGGTGGTTGTCACTTTCGAAATTGCACACACCGTATACCTGTGGGTTTGAGAAAGGGCTCTGCTCAGACTCTGTGTAGCACACCTTCCCCTCTCAGCTGTCGGGGCTGCAGGCCCCTGTGGGTGAGCCATTCTGTGGGGATGGACACTTGCTCAG
Organism: Myotis brandtii; assembly: GCF_000412655.1. Taxonomy (NCBI): domain Eukaryota; kingdom Metazoa; phylum Chordata; class Mammalia; order Chiroptera; family Vespertilionidae; genus Myotis; species Myotis brandtii. Next base: position 3,505,450 of record NW_005367354.1, on the reverse strand, counting down.
GCAGCAGGTAGCAGCTGCCCCTGCCCTGCCAGGCCATATCTGTGCTTTCAGGGCCCTGGGTGGCCAGCGCCCACCCAGAGAGAGTCCTCTGACGCAGGCATTTCAGGCACTGCGGGTAGAGCAGTCTCGAGGGAAGGGTGTTCCCCATGGGACTCTAGACCTCACCCGGTTCAGCCTCTTGTTTTGCAGAAGAGGAGCCTGAGGGCCAGAGAGGTCAAGGCTGTGTCCGTCAGTGACAGCGCCACGGCACCCAGGTCCCCGAGCTCCCTGCTAACAGGAGGTGGCCTCTCTGGGGCCAGCCTGCTCGCTTGCTGGACACTCCATACCCTACTGCCAGCCACAGGGCACCCAGGGGACCAGGCAGGAGATCTTGGCCCCTGGCTGCCTCAGGAGTCGGGGCGGGGGGGTAGGTCATTTCCCAGGACCGTGGCTGAACCCTGCCCGGGCAGAACTAGGCTCGGTGAGAGGTGGGGCTGGCCAGGGGGGCTGAGACGGGTGCCAAGCCGATCGCCTCTGAGAAACCTGCCTCCTGACTCGCTGCTCCGGTGTCTTTCTTCCTGTACTGCTGTGACTTTTGCTTCATCTTATCTGTTTCCTTCCAGGTCCAGCTTTAGGGTGCGGCCGCCAGGCCTTAGGAGCCTTTGCAATGGTTTTTTGTATTCCTGTAGACACCAGATATAAACATATTTATATATTTGTGTCCCTCCCCTGCTCCCCCTAGTTCACAAGCCCGATGCACACTCTACACGCAGGCCACTCTGACCTCTGACCCCGTGTTCCATGTGGCAGGAGGGCCCCGCCCCGGGCCAGGTCCCAGGTCATGGCTGCTGGCTGTCTGTGGCGGAAGTCCTTGGTTGTTCCCCCCTCCCCTCCTCCCAGCTCTAACCATTCTGTCCGTCTGTCTCGTCTCGTCCTCAGTTTCAAAGCAATGTCATGAAGGGCTTCCTCCTCGTGCCTAAAAGGAAACAATATGCTTTTGGAAAGAGGTGGGGTTGGAGTCAGTGTCCGGGGCAGCGTGGGGCCCTCAGTCTCGGGGTGTTCAAGGACGTCTCCGGAGGGGCTGTGAGCGCAGCCCGTGGGGAGCCTCGGTCACGCCGGAGAATCT
>NW_005367354.1:3487727-3504226 GCF_000412655.1 Myotis brandtii | reverse complement strand
GGCCGTGTTGGCGGCGACGCCGGGCCAGCAGCGGGGCCGAACCGTATTGTTTCCCTTTGCGGCCAGTCCTGGTCCTCGTCCCCATCCTCCGCTCATGCTTTTTGATTTGCATCTTTTTTTTGCATGGACATGCCGAGTAGTGATAAGCAGGGCTTTCTGTTCTTTTTTGGGCGTCTCTGGTCAGACTCTTCTCTTTCAGATCCCGCGTGAGGTCGTTAGGTTCAGGCGTGTCCTTGCTGTGTCCCTAAAGTGAAGGGCGTGACCGAGGCATGCAGGGAGCCCTAGCCCTGTGAGGAGCGGCCCAGGCCGCGGGCGGCAGGTAAGGACACCTGGTCTCTGTGCCTAGGTCGGTGCCAGACGGCAGCCAGAGCGGCCGGGAGAAGCTGGAGCTGGTCCTGTCCGACCTGCAGGCGGACGTCCTGGAGCTGCTGCTGGAGTTCGTGTACACGGGCTCCCTGGTCATCGACTCGGCCAACGCCAAGACGCTGCTGGAGGCGGCCAGCAAGTTCCAGTTCCACACCTTCTGCAGAGTTTGCGTGTCCTTCCTGGGTGAGCCGGGAGCGCCCGGGGCGGAAGTCCTTGGTTGTTCCCCCTCCTCGTGCCTTTTAGTGGGCTGTCCCTTGGACACGCAGACCTGCTGTCCGGGCTGGGGATCTGAGTGTCAGGGACCCCCAGCCGGAGAACACACTTATTCTACAGCTTGGAGCTGCCCGGCTCCGGGGAGAGCAGGGTGAGGGTGGGGTAGGGTTGAGTCACCAGAATCCGTGGCCTGAGCCTAGGAACAGGAGGCCATGGGGGGTTGGGGGGGCGGGATAGAGCAATCTAGAAGGGCCAGGAACCACAGCCTCAGAGTTAGGATCCTGAAAGTAGGGGCGTCCTGGGACCCAGACATTTCTAGGCTAGAATAACCGTTAGTGGGGTCTCGGGGGAGCGACCAGGCTGAGCCCAGGTCTGCAGGTCGGCGGGGTGGACTGAGGCCCGTGGGCGATGGTGGGTGGCATAGATGGGGTGTTACTGCTCCCATGACTCTGAAGTAGGAGTGTGTGACCCAGGCACGCCCTTCACACTGACGGGAGACACCGTGGGCCTCTAGTGTGACCCCACCCCCTGCCCCGTGGCCCACAGGCAGTGAGGAAGCTCCGCACCTCACTGTCCTCTGCTGGGACCCGCAGGAGCAGAGGGAGGGCCTGGGACAGTCAGCGGGAGGCGGGGCAGAGGGGAACCCCGGGCATGGACACAGGAAGTGGGCTCATGGGGACCCTGGCCATGGGCTCAGAGAAGGACCCAGAGGGACAGGCAGCGGGCACAGGTGGCTCCCATCCGGGGCCCCATGGTCAGTGGTCACGTGTTCTCGTCCCCAGAGAAGCAGCTGACGGCCAGCAACTGCCTGGGGGTGCTGGCCATGGCGGAGGCCATGCAGTGCAGCGAGCTCTACCACATGGCCAAGGCCTTCGCGCTGCAGATCTTCCCCGAGGTGGCGGCCCAGGAGGAGATTCTCGGCGTCGCCAAGGACGACTTCATCGCCTACATCTCCAACGACAGCCTCAACACCAAGGCCGAGGAGCTCGTGTACGAGACCGTCATCAAGTGGATCAAGAAGGACCCTGCGTCCCGCGCACAGGTGAGGCCTGCCGCTCCTTCCAGCCCAGCCCCGCCCGGGCGCCTGGGCAAGGAGGCAGGAAGGTAGAGGAGGCCGGGCTGCCCGTGGGCCCGGCCACAGGGAGGCTGGAACTGCTCCGGGGGCAGCAGACGGGCGAAGGGAGGAGTGAGAGATGCAGAATCGGGCCCCTAGTTCGCCAGGGCTGGCATTCCACTGGCAGGAGACCCAAGCTGACCAAGAGACCGCGGGATCCGGGGGACAACGTCAGGGCCCTTCGGGGAGAAGTGTGCCCGAGCCAGGGCACCCGGCGCTCCCCTGAGCTCAGACCAGCAGGAGGAGCACCCATGCTCTGGTTCCTGGGAAGGTGGAGGGCAACCACCGCACACGGGACCCAGGAAGCGAGGCCCTGGGAGCGGGCAGCTGGAGCAATCAGGGCCAGGGCCAGGCAGGAGGAAAGGGGGCAGGGTCCCAGGGGCGCCTGAGTCCCAGGACACCAAGCACATCCCAGCAGGATCTCGGGGCCCGGAAGCCCCGCTGGAGGCCCCTCAGAATGGAGCTGCCTCGGCTCCCACATGGGAGGACCCCTGGGAGCCAGTGTAGCTGCACAGGTGCCACAGCCACGGGCTCACACACGGCGGCCCTGTGCCTCCTCCCTCCCTCTCTCCCCCACCAAGGCCTCCCTAGCCTCCAGGATGCCTAGTCACCCCTGAGGGGTCCTGCCTCCAGCCTCCTCCGGATTCGTTCCCACCCGGCAGCCTCCGCACAGTGGCAGGTCCAGGCGCCAGTCTGAGGCCATGGGACGCCCTAAAGGGGTTTGTCTGTTGGTGTTGGGGAGACGCAGGTTCTGACAGTTGTGATTTGCAAGCTTGTCAGTCATCATCTCCTTTCCAAAGCTGATGGCCACCAGCTTCCCTAGGCCCTCCCACCTGCTGCTGGGTGCCTGCCCCATGCACACCTCTCCGAGGGCCGGGTCGCCCATTTCGGCCCCTGCAGCCTGGCCTGGAGCAGAGGCCGGTGCTGGGGTGGAGGTGGGAGTGAGGTGCTGCCGAGACAGATGGGCGGTACTCCCCAGGCTCAGCTGCCGTTGGCCAGACCCCCCCCCCATCCCCCGGTTTCTTCCTCTTGTCGCCCCCCAGCTGCTGGGAGCTGCCTTTTGTTGTTGTTGTTCTCACCCGAGGATATTTTTCCAGTGATTCTTAGAGAGAGTGGAAGGGAGGGGGAGGGACAGAGAGAAAAACATTGACATGAGAGAGACACACCGATCGGTTGCTTCCCACATGAGGCCCGACCAGGGCCAGGGATCAAGCCTGCAACCGAAGTCCATGCCCTTGACCGGAATCGAACCCGGGACCTTTCAGTTCACAGGCCGGCGCTCTATCCACTGAGCCACACCGGCCAGGGCTGGGGGCTGCCTTCTCTCTCTGCCGAGGCAGGGTGAGCGAGGGGCTGTCCTCCCAGCCAGACACAGACTGAACCACCCGGCGTGCAGTCTCCGGACACGCGCAGGGCTGGCCCGCTGCACAGTCTGAGCAGACCCCGTGTCCCCCGGCCCCAGTACGCAGCGGAGCTCCTGGCGGTGGTGCGCCTCCCCTTCATCCACCCCAGCTACCTGCTCAACGTGGTTGACAACGAGGAGCTGATCAAGTCGTCGGAAGCGTGTCGGGACCTGGTCAACGAGGCCAAGCGCTACCACATGCTCCCCCACGCCCGCCAGGAGATGCAGACGCCCCGAACCCGGCCCCGCCTCTCCGCAGGTATTGGGGGGACGTGCCCCCAGCCCCACAAATGCAGGTGTCCTGGGGTGGGCCTGACTCCGGGTGGTCCCCCAGAGAGGCCCTGGGTGCAGATGCTGCGAGTGTGGGAGGTGGCGGGGGAGGTCCCAAGTGTGTCCGTCTGTGTCCCGGCAGGTGTGGCTGAAGTCATCGTCTTGGTTGGGGGCCGTCAGATGGTGGGGATGACTCAGCGCTCACTGGTGGCCGTCACCTGCTGGAACCCACAGAACAACAAGTGGTACCCCTTGGCCTCACTGCCTTTCTACGACCGCGAGTTCTTCAGTGTAGTGAGTGCCGGGGACAACATCTACCTCTCAGGTGAGGCCCTCGGGCGGCTAGGGATGGGCGTGGGCTTCCCAGGGCCGCCCTCCCACACAGCAGGGCTGAGGACGGCCGGGAGTGTTGACTCTGAGGGCAAAGCCTCCTCCTGAGCTGAGCGGGGCTGCCTGGCGCGGGCCCTCCTCACCCCCCACCCCCGCTCTCTGGACCTCCCCCCGCTGCAGGTGGGATGGAGTCAGGGGTGACGCTGGCCGACGTCTGGTGCTACATGTCCCTGCTCGACAACTGGAACCTTGTCTCCAGAATGACGGTCCCCCGCTGTCGGCACAACAGCCTGGTCTACGACGGGAAGATTTACACCCTCGGGGGGCTCGGCGTGGCCGGCAACGTGGACCACGTGGAGAGGTGATGGGGCCACGGTCACAACGGGGGGTCGGGGGCATCCTCTGAAATTCACCAAAAGCTAAAATCTCGCTGCACCTCCTTCCCAGCACCCACCCCCTGAGCCACTAGAGCCTGGACGTTTGTAAGGCGATGCCCAGGCTCCTCGAACACAGCAGAAGGAGAGGACTGGGGAGGGGAGGTAGAAGGCCCACAGCTGCCGGCCGCTGACATGGGGAGCTCTTGTCCCCGCAGCCCCTCCTGGTGGCCGACAAGTGGGAGCCTGAGACCAGGGGTGGGAGGCCCAGGTGGGGCTTAGCTGGCGGGAAGGCACTGGGACTGGACTCGCTAGAATTTAAGGGGAAGCAGGAGCCCTTGGCCCAAATGTGTGCCCTTCCGATGGCTGTGCCTCCGTGTCCCTGCCAAGTGTGGGGTTACACACCTGGGAGCCCCCTTTCTCCCTCCATCCCGCACAGACCAGGAGATCCGCTTCTGACACGCCTTCGGGGCAGTCCTGCTTTTAGGAAAACAGATGCCCCAGAGAGTGACAAGTTAGGCTGAGCTGGCCCCAAGTTCCAGCCCAGGACACAGCCAAGATCCCCGGAGCCCTTTCCCGCGGCCTCCCTGCACCCCAGCTCACCTCCCTGCCCACGTCACCAGCTGCCTCCGACAGCAGATATCCCCGCGTGACAGCCTTTTGCCCAGGGAGCCACACTTACCCCTCAGTGTGTACCTTTCCCTCGCTGGCTAATTGGACACTTGACAAATGTTCCGGCGACGATGGTTTCAGAGTGAGACGGGCCGGTGTGCTCACTATGGGCGTTTAACTCCCCCACGTGGAGCCCAGCGTTGGCTCGGAAACAGCATTTAATTGTCATATTGACTCGGAGATCACGGGGAATCCCCGTGTGATGATGAGATGCTGATCCTGCCGTGGACCCCGGGCCAGCGCCAATGCTGACAGCCTTCGGCGGGCCCACTGCACGGCCACCACACCCAGGCCTTCCAGAAGCCCAGCTTCCACTCGTTTGTCATCCAGTAATAAGCGCATGAAGCGGGGACATTTTCTAGGTAGGAGTAAACTGAGCTAGAGCTGGCTTCCCGGCTTGCTGCTGTCAGCTATTTTTAATCTCCTAAGACGTTTTGCAAACTTACACTTGTTGATAAATACAGGGATTTGTTTGAGGATCAAATACACCAGGAGATGGATACGTTCCACTGCCCTTGGGCCCTTGGGCCCGGGAGCCGTTCTCCCCAACCTGGGAACAGGCTCTCCCGGCTTCCCCTGGGGGTGGGCACAGAGGGACCAGACACCCTGGCACCCAGGTGACAGAGGAGCAGCCCAGGACAACAGGGTGCCCTTTGTCAGCCACCTGGGTCTGCCAGCTGGCCTTGTAGGGATTGGACGCAGACTTGAAGACCCCTGGGTGGTGTGAGTGCAAGTGAGGGAGAGCGGGCAGGGTTCCCAAGGGGCAGAGCCGAGCCCTTTGGGTAAGTCAAGTGCTGTGGCACATGGTGGCAATGATGAGAAACAGGGTGCTTTGTTCCCCAGGAAGCACTAATGGTACAAATTGCTCTTATATTGATAATGAATGTGATATATGGTGCATTATAATTATACTAGAGGCCCCGTGCACGAAGTTTGTGTACTCAGGGGGGTCCCTCAGCCTGGCCTGCACCCTCTTGCAGTCTGGGAGCCTTCAGGGGGCCACCACTGCCGCTGCGCTCACCAGCCGTGAGCCTGGCTTCTGGCTGAGCAGCGCTCCCCCTGTGGGAGCACACTGACCACCACGGGGCAGCTCCTGTGTTGAGCATCTGCCCCCCTGGTGGCCAGTGCACGTCATAACGACTGGTCGACCAGTCGACTGTCTGCCCCCTGGTGGTCAGTGCACATCATAGTGAGCGGTTGAGCAGCCTTTAGCATATCATTAGTATATTATGCTTTGATTGGTTGAATGGCCCACCGGACGACCAGACACTTAGCATATTAGGCTTTTATTATATAGGATTACATTGCTGTATTACAGGAATAGAGCAAGATTATGTAATTATAGATCAAAACAATAGTACAATACACAAACATGTATGATATCATTACATAAATCACTGGGTCTAATATTTTATAGCCATATATCACAGAGCTGTGGTTACTGAATAAATGATAGCATAGTGGAGCGCCGCACTCCTCGGGGTCACTTGCATGTCATTAGCATATCCTCCAGGGTGTGAGGGGACTGAGGGCTGTGGCTTGGCAATCAGCCACCTGGATTACCAAGCTCTAGGGAGAGTTGCGTTTGGCGGAACGTGCCTTTATACCGAAAGCCACACAATCCCCGACCGACTCCAGCCCCTTCTCAAGAGCTCTTTGGATCTCTGCCATCCCGGCTTAAAAAACAGACACCTGAACTGACAAGAAGACACTCACTGCATCACCAATTAGCACATCTTCAACTGGGGCTAATTCAGCCCAGCCCTGCTGCCCTGTCAGGACCTCCGCCTCTTCTCAGATGCCGAGTCTGCACAAGCTCAGAGCTGGATGTACCACAGTGGCCCCTCGTCCCCCTCCCAGAGCCAGGGGCTGTCTTCCGGGGTCACTGAGCTGTGACCGGGTTACGGCTCATGCTCCAAGGAGGTGCATGGGAACAAGTGGGCCCAGGGTGCTCCCAGGAGAGAGGTGCTGGGGCCCCGAGAACGGAGCAGCGAGCCCGCAGCGAAGGTCTGCCCTGGGTCCCGGGTACATGGAAAAGCAGCCAGCAGTGTGGACGGGCCAGCGCTGGGCGGTCTGGAGCGAGTGCTGGTGAGGTCAGCGCACGAGGAACACGGCATGGACGCTGAGACCTGGGCCCAGGAAGAAAGACTTGAAAGGTCCCAGTTCCCTGCCCGGTCTGCTCAGGCCCAATTCCTCTCTTCCTGTCCGTTGCTTCCTGTTCTCATGTCCCCCTGTCTGGTCCTCACTTCTCAGGTTGGGAGGAAGGCCAGCCCCCCGGTGGCCTTGAGTGACTCCTCTGAGGGCCCCGAGCCGTGTGAGCTCGGGCTGTGCCAGGGGTGCCCAGGGCAGGAAGCAGACGGTGGTGCGCCCGCTATCTGCTGCCTCCGTGTGGCCCCTGCCCCGCACCGGGCCCACTCTGACCCTGAGGTCGTTTTCTCCTCTCTCGGCAGGTATGACACCATCACCAATCAGTGGGAGGCCGTGGCCCCGCTGCCCAAGGCCGTGCACTCTGCAGCAGCCACCGTCTGCGGCGGCAAGATCTACGTGTTCGGTGGCGTGAATGAGGCGGGCCGCGCCGCAGGCGTCCTCCAGTCTTTCGTTCCACAGACCAACACGTGGAGCTTCATCGAGTCCCCAATGATCGGTGAGAACCAGCGTCTCCTTGGCCCAGGGCAGTGCAGCGTCCCCACCTCGTCCTTTCATTGGGTCTCAATAGCCCAGGCCCAGAGGGCGGGCTCAGCCCAATGCTCCCGTGAACCCAAGGCCAGGGGCCGGAGGGGCAGGCGAACCCCAGCCCAGGGGCGGGAGGGGCAGGCGAACCCCAGCCCAGAGCGGGAGGGGGAGGCGAACCCCAGGCCAGAGCGGGAGGAGGAGGCGAACCCCAGGCCACGTGCAGCTGCGGATCCCACCCCCTGGACCAAGGGCAAGCTATTCCATGTGCAGGTGCCTCCTGGCCCTGGGCCCTGTCCGCAGGCCGGTCAGTGACACGGGAGGCCTTTCCAGCTCCCTTCCCCTGGGGGGATCCCTGGGGAAGAAAAGGGGAGAGAAGGCCAGATCAACACCCTGACCTGCCTGGCCTGCTCTCCCCACAGACAACAAGTACGCGCCCGCTGTCACCCTCAACGGCTTCGTGTTCATCTTGGGTGGGGCTTACGCCAGAGCCACCACCATCTACGACCCGGAAAAAGGGAACATAAAGGCGGGCCCCAACATGAATCACTCTCGCCAGTTCTGCAGGTGAGCAGGCAGGCGATTCGGCCAAGGTGGGAAGGAGGAGGTGAGGGGGGCAGGACAGTAGGAGAGGTTTGAGCGCAATGCCTGACCTCCATTCATTGACCAAAGGGAGTCCCAGGCCCAGAGCAGCGGCCCTGACAAGCACAGGTGTGGGCATTGGTGCCCCAGCAGAGCATGAAGCGCCCGGGGCAGCCCCTGGCCCAGAGCCCAGCCCCATCTCCAAGCCGGAAATGAAGGGCTTCCTACGGGGACCTGCCCGGGTCCTTCGAGGCCACACTTTCCTGGGTGGGAGGGAGAGTGGGGCTGCAGGTCAGCTTTCCCCCAGGACCACCTGCCCATCGCAGGCAGAGGCAGCGCCAGGCCCTACCGGGGACAAGCAGCTTCTGGGGGTGCGGATGGTGCCATGATCCTGGTGGCCCTTTGGAGCCGGGCCCAGCAAGTGGCACCCGGAGTCTCAAAGCTGCCTGGGCAGAAACACACACGAACCAGCCCCCCCTCCCCCAGGACAACATGGGAGAGGTCAGTGTGTGGCTTGGTTCCCTGTCGTCCTGGCCCCGTGGCCCAGGAAAACTAACTCCCCTGGGCAGTGAGACACAGACCGGCACCTCCACCCCTTGTTCCTGGACTAAGAGGAACGAGGACTACGAAGGAGCCCCAAGACCCCCTTTTAGCATTTCCTGAGCAGATGGTGTGTGAAGACAGCTCAGCCCCTGCAGAGGTGGTCACCAGTCCTCAGTGTGGACAGCGTGAAGCACTATGCAGAGCCCGCTGTTTGTGCGGCATAGCTAAAAAGCTAAAAGCTGCTGCGAGCCTGTGGTGTGACCTTGGAGAGGGAAGGACCACCCCCCCAGGTCCTATCCATGAACCAGGCAGTGGGACGACTGCTGAGTGCCTGGCCGCACGGAGGTCCCAGTTCTCCTCGTGTCGCACACTCTATGGTGGCATGCGCAGGGCAGCTCCGACTGCACTCCCCCCGGATAAGGACCTGGAGTTTGAGCAGGGCTTGTGGGAGGACTCCCAGACCTCACCTGAGACTCAACGCGGGCGCAGAAAGACGAAATGCTGAGGGGAGGTTTGAGCTGGGTCTTGCAAGAGAAGCAGAGAGAAGCTGTGCCCCAAGGGGAGGAGTGTGGCGCCCCGATGGCGGAGCAACTGAGTGACCTTGGGTGTCTGCTGAGCAGGGACCTGGAGTTTGAGCAGGGCTTGTGGGAGGACTCCCAGACCTCACCTGAGACTCAACGCGGGCGCAGAAAGACGAAATGCTGAGGGGAGGTTTGAGCTGGGTCTTGCAAGAGAAGCAGAGAGAAGCTGTGCCCCAAGGGGAGGAGTGTGGCGCCCCGATGGCGGAGCAACCAAGGGACCTTGGGTGTCTGCTGAGCAGTCTAGAGTCGACTGATGTGCTCAGTTGGAGGCTCGGAACTTCAGAAAGGGGTGGAGACATGCAAAGGGTATCTGCTCAGCTGACAGCCAAGAAGAAATGGCCATTCGCCCAAGTAAGCGGGCAATCAGGGCTAGATGTGTGGGTCTGCGTGAGGGGCGGCTAAAAGGAGGAAGTGCAGACGGGACAGCGTGGGGAGCTCACAGGAGGGACCGCTGGCTGAGCCCCAGGACCAAGCCTGGAGTGAGGCTCGGGGACCACGTGGTAACCCCGAAGGAGCTCCTGGGCCGCAGTCACGGGTGGGCAGCCGCGCCTGCCCCGCGGTTAAGGAGCCGCAGCAGGAAGCTGGGACTCTGAGCCTCGGCCAGGGTGCAGACCGCACTCACAGGGCCGAGCTCAGTTATACCGGCTCCTGTCTGCCGCCTCCTAGTGAGTCATGTGCCCACGGGATCTGAGCGGTAGGAAGGCCCGGTTTGGGCATCAGGAAATGCGGAGACGCGCTGAGCTGAGCCGAGAGCCTGTACAGGAGGCTGTTCATCTTCAGTCAGACCCGCAGGCCCTGGGCACCCAGTATGCACGTGTCACCCCAGCTCCAAGGGGAGTGCCGCATGGCGTCCTGATCGGCTGTGAGGAAAGATGTTTTTCTTGTAGAGCTGAGGTCAGAGGGCAGAGGAGAGCAGCCAGATCCCGTGTGGCTTTTGCAAAAGGGCAGCAGCAGCGGCCACACACTGGGAGGGAGGCTCTGTCTCCAGGTCCACGTGGACGCTCCATGGCTGACGCTCTCCCCGCTTCCCCCGGCAGTGCCGTGGTGCTCGACGGCAAGATCTATGCGACGGGGGGCATCGTCAGCAGCGAGGGGCCGGCGCTGGGCAACATGGAGGCCTACGAGCCCGCCACCAACACCTGGACCCTCCTCCCCCACATGCCCTGCCCCGTGTTCAGACACGGCTGCGTCGTGATAAAGAAATACATTCAGAGCGGCTGACGTCGGCGGGACAGCCACGCGAGACCGTGGACGAGTCTGGTGAGGCACGTGCTCCTCACAGGATCAGTTTTCAGCAACACCCACAAGAGGCCGACAGGCACACCCGGGGGACTCGCTGCGCTAGGCATTCGGATCCTCTGCATCGAATGTCCTTGCCTGTGGGGGACCCGGGCTTAGCTCGGGGCACAGGGACCCACCTTCCAGGGCGGCCTCGGGCTCCGCGGAAGGACTTGCTCTGACGGAGGCGCTCACTCTGCCCGGTGCAATAGAGTCTCACATATTTTTCAACTGGGAGAGAGCAGCTGCTTTTTCCTTCCTGCAGAGCAAGCCGGACCCCTAGACCACCACAGATCAGTTATCCTATAACAATAGTAGGCGTCAGGCTCCCTTGGGATAAGATCAAAGTGTCCTTATCACTTTGATTGCTGTTTTGTTTTTAACCAGCCTACACTTCCAGTGGCGGGATGCGCAGCGCAGCGCAGGGCCCGCTGTGGCCGGAGCCGCCGCAGGGGCAGCCGTAGGGACCGTTGGGGGAGCGTCTGTCCTCCCCAGGTTCTCCTACCATGTTTTTGCTGCAGAAGGGCCAGATGATCGTGCTAGCTTTCTCTTATCCAATATGAAGTATTTAGATTTCCAAGGCGTTTTCTTGATAAACAAAAGGCTATTTTTAAGTACGGGGAGGAGGCGGCCAGGCCGGGGAGCAGGCGGGAGCTCCGGAGCTCTGAGGAGGTCGTGCCGGGGTGGCACGGGCTCTAGTTTTTCTACGTGCAGAAGAGAGGAGCTCGCCTGGGTGGCACAGAGGCACCCGTTTTATTTTTAGAGAAAGTAACTCCCAGACAGCCCCCTACGAGCGGTGCCTCCTGGGGACATCGTCCAATAAAGAGGCTGTTCTAGCAGGAAACGACCAGCTCCCTCCTGGGGGGAAGGCTGAGGCCCCGGGCCGGCGGGGCGGAGGACGGGAGGACGCGTCCACAGAGCACGGGGGACTATTTTTGATATTTATATTCGTAGCTCTATAGCACGGCACCTGCCACCACGTGCTCAGGGTGGGGCAGCCTTCGTAGACGAGCCATGACAGCCGAGGCCTGGGGCGTGGGCAGAATCTTCTAGCAGCATATTAACCCGAGACAGGGAAGCCAGGAGGGCGGCCACACGGGGCTCCAAGGAGAAAGGCCTGCCCGCCAAGGCCGCCCTCAGACCCGCACACCTCACGCGGTGGTCAGTGTCCACGCCAGGGCAGGAAGAAGGCCGCCGCTGCCGCGCTGTTTAGTTGAAGTTGGTACCAAATACACATTTACCATTTTTATATCTGGGAAGTCAACTTGCATTTCATGATTTAAAAAAATAAAATAAAATAGTAAAAAGCCACTGGTAAGGAGCAAAGGCCAGGCCACGCTTCCCGTCTCTCCGCGAGGACGACCGAGCGCTCATGCTCGCACGGACAGGTGTGGCTCCCACTCGGACGAGACACCGAGCTTCGTGATGCAGTTTTTAATATTATTTATTCTTTTAAAAAGTAATAAGCACAAAACTACATACGTTGTATGTCATTTACAGTATTTATGTCAAACAGGGTGCAAGTGTGAACCCAAGGACTGGAGCACAAATTTCTAACTGCCCGGGGCAGGGCTAACGTTCGCGTTGGTGTGCGTCTGCCTCCAAAGGAGGTGTTAGCGGTCAGCAGGACTCAACACAGGTGGCACTGAAATTCCGTTTCTCTCCTCACTGATCACACTGGAGCAAAACTGGCTATTTCTGTGAATGATATAAACAGGGTTCTCTGTAATGGTATTGTACATAGTATATGTTTATCGTTAAGTTCTTGTTATATTATAATAAATATATTTATAGATCTAGACCCGGAAGTCCATGTAATGCCTTCGTGTGCCTTCATCCTGGCCACGGTGATGAGAAAGCCCAGTGTGGGTCCTTCTCCCTCGTGGGCTCCGTCACAGACCTGCACGCAGACCTCGATGAGGAAAAAGAATAGGACTCCTGGGCAGGAAGGACGTCAAGAATAAAGGGCAATTAAAGGCCAAAATGAAAGGGACTTGCAAGCAGTCTGGAATGACTCTGAGGATCTCCCTTCAGTTGTCAGTGCTTTTTTTAAAAAATGTTTTTATTGATTTTAAAGAGGGAGGGAGAGGGAGAGGTAGAAATATGAGAAACATCGACTGGCTGCCTCCCACACCACACCACCACCACCAGGGATTGAGCCTGAAACCAGGGCATGCGTCCCGACTGGGAATAGAACCAGCAACCTCTTAGTGCGTGGGTCAGTGCTCAGCCACTGAGCCACACCAGCTGGGCATAAGTGCTCTATTATACTAGTGCAACCAGACGCTTCAAAGTTAGCTTCCCCCTGGTCTAACCCCCGTGTCTGGCATCCTTGTTGAGGGGCTGCCAAAGCCACCTGGCCACTCCAACTCCTCAGCCTGAGAAGAAACACAACATACTTCCTCCAGAAGAACAGCAAGGCGTGGCTTCTATCGTAAAATTCAGACTCGGTGGCCTCCCCGCCTTCCGTCACCCCCGAGGCTGTTGGCTAGCACGTCACATAGACGGACTTGGCTAAGGAGGCCCATGCAAGGCTTCCCAAGGTAGACAGGTAATCCACCAGGCAGGATCGCACCCTCTTGCAGGGGAAGATGTTGAGGAGGAGAAGGTGGGGTTATCAGCATTTCTTAATCCACACACCTCCTCGGGACCTCGTGTCTCTTTGCCGGAAAACAATCTGGAAAAGCTGGGCGGGGGTGGGTGAGCATGGGAGCCCAGAGCGCCTGGCTGAGGCCTTGCGATGCCAAATGAGTATCTGCCAGGACCTCTTCAGAAGCACGGGTCCTAGAGGAAAGGAAGGAGAGCTGGAGGGTCCCCGCTGTGAAGAGCTGAAATATAGCCTGTCGTCAAACCCAAGCAATAGTTCTCTCAGCTCCTTCCTGTCCACTCTACTTCCCGAAATCAAGGGAAACACGTTCCCTGGTCTGTGAAGAGCCCGTGTCCTTCACACGGCACTCCGGGGTGGTAAGCACATCCCATTTCCCGTGCCGGACACGTGTCCACTCGGCTAGGAGCCCATGAGGCTGGGGGGTCTCTCCTGCTGGACTAGGGGTGCTACCGTCAGAACTAGCGTGGATGGTAAGCAGGTGGCTGTGACAGCCACAGACAGGAGGCGGCTCACAGTGTGTGTGTGTGTGTGTGTGTGTGAGAGTGTGTGTGTATGTGTATGTGTGAGAGTGAGTGTGAGAGTGTGTGTGTGTGTGTGTGTGAGAGTGTGTGTGAGAGTGTGTGTGTGAGAGAGAGAGAGAGAGAGAGAGAGAAAATTTTAAAAAACACATAGCCAAAACAAGACTAAGTGAGGAAAAATGCTTGCAGTTCCTGTGACAAAGGACTAATGTCTTTATTTAAGGGCCCATGTAATTCAATAAGAACGTTTTAAGTGGTTCCAACTGTTAAATAGGTCATAAAGAGACCCCACGAGAAGAAAACATTGCCAGTAAACACTCAACAAAAAAGTTCAACACTGGTAGTCTTTTAAATAATGACACTTAAAATAACGAGGTAACATCTTGACCTGCTAAATCAGCTTGCTTACCAAAGCTAAAGACAAAGGGTGGGAGGGGACCTGGAGGATGGGGAAGCCTCGAGGCGTGCCAAGGGCTTTGTGAGCGGAAACAGCCCTTTTCAGAAGCCATGTGGCAAGTGCCTGTCTCAAAAGCCTGACGAGCACCTGACCCGGGAAACCCACGTCTGGGCATCGATAGGAAATGATACAAACTCCGGGTGAGTCCCGGCTGACGCTCCGTTCACTGACGCTCACGTCTGTCAGACACCGTGCTGAGCTCTGAGAGCCCGGGACCCTCACAATCCGCGAGACGGGCAGCAAAGACATGCAGCCACGGAGAAAACATCGGCCGAGGAAGAAAAGCAAGATCCATACTGTATATGACTGTGGTTATGTAAGGTATGTACGTAAAGATACGTAAAATATTTATAGAAAAGTGAAGGTTCACAGTCATAAACTACCAATAGTTGTCCCAATGGGATTGTGGGCAATTTTTCTTCCTTCTTCCTTCCATCTAAAATGTATATAAAGTGATGGCATTACTCTTATAATAAAGATATTTTTTTTTTGAATGGGGAATGAGGGACAGAAAGTAATCGTTCCCCTACAGCCTAAGAAACTGTCAAAGATTATTTGCTACTCTGGGCACCATAAGCAAAGTTAGGGTTCAGAATAAAATAACAAAGAATGACATACAAGAAAATGATGCCAGTAATAAACAAGATTGTTTTCTAAAAAAAAACCTAAAGGCTTGGGAGTGAATGGATTATATCTTTCAGCGCATGGAAAACAAGAACATCAACTCTCAATCTCAGGTCAATGAAGATGAAAAGGACAAAATGAAGGAGGGATGCATGTGTGAGTGCTGGAACTCTGAGTGAGTGACCAAGATCCTTGTGAAGGTCTTCTCTGATGAAACTCAGTGTATTTATATAACACAATCGCACACATTATCCCATTGTACCCCCTCAATTACCCTGAAAGGCCCAGGTCATCGTCTTCACTCTTTCAAAGGAAATGAGGTCGGAAAAGCTAAGTGACTTGTGCAGTCATGGCTACACCAGGCCCGTGTCCTCCATACATCATCGCACTCAATCCTCTAACAATCCTCAGAGGTGGTTCCCCCTGCACAGGTGAGGCCTCGGGTTAGGCAGAGACGGGTCTGAGGCCCATCAGGAGTCGGGCAGCCCAGCGAGCCTCCGGAGGGCCTGTGTGGCATCACGCAGCCTCTCCACACCTGTGGGCAGTTGCGTAGCTCTTAGGACTCCAAGACTAAGGCTCCTTCCTCCTCCCCACCCTTCTCAGGAATCTGTACTAAAGAGAGTTCTGTGATGTGAGACCGTCAGCTGGGTTAGACACGGTCCTCTTCCGAAGCGAGTTTGGGAATGCCTGGTAAGAGCCTCGGCAACACCTGGCTTCCCCGGCTTGGCTTCACCCAGGAAACCTGGGGGGATGAGAGTCCACTAAAACGTCAGCCCACCCATTGCTGTCTCTCTTGAAACTCCTGTGAGCCTCCCTATGCGATGAACTCTTAAGGAGTTCCTATCTGCCATGACCCCGGCCCGGGAGAGTAACGGGGAGAGCACACCGGCCTGGCTGCACCATCTCAACCCCGAAGGGCACATCGAGACCTCGGTACCCTAGGAGGCAGGAGGCTAAAGTGCTTCCCTCCGTACTGAGCATGCTCCGCTGTACGGGATATCACCAAATTGCTCTAAAAGCATTTATCATCCTGCCATAATCAGCGTGTATGGGAGTTTCATTTCCCTACACCCTCACCAATACTAAATATGGGTAAACTTTAAAATGTTTTTGCTTATATCACAGATGAAAAATATGTTTTGGCCTCTTGTACTTCTATCTGTAAATTTCCTATTTACATCCTTTGTAGCTTGTTGTGTTTTATTTATTACTGAGTTATGTTTTATTTATGGGACCTCTTTATATCTTAGGACCTTTAGTAGCCCTTTCTCAGTTATATAGATGGTAAACATCTCCTCCCAGTTTATCATTTGTCTTGTTGTAAATTTTTTCTTCATTGTAGAGAATCTTAAATTACTATGTAGTCAAATCTAGCTTTTATAGTTTTGAAAGGCTTCCTTTATCCTGAGTATATAGTTTTAAATAATCTTGTATTTACTTTTAACCTATCTTTTATTTTTCATGTTTCCTTCTTAAATCCACTATCCTGAAATGTTTTTGTGTAGGATATAGAGCTCTAACTTCCCTCCTACACACACACACACACACACACACACACACACACACACACACATACACGGATTGCTCTTCCTAATTAATCTCTGTGATCTGAGATACCAACTTCCTCTTGTATTATTCCCAGATTCAGACCTGTGTAGGGTTTATTAATCTATTGGTCTTATTGCTTCTCTTTTTATCCTAATATCTACACTAATAAAAGAGAAACATGGTAATTGGCGTACGACCGCTACCCTTTTCATTGGCTAATCAGTGAGTATATGCAAATTAACTGTCAGCCAAGATGGCAGCCAGCAGCCAGGCACTGAAGCGAGCAGGGAGGCTTGCTTGCTGCAGACTCCAACGTTCACCGCCTCACTTGCCGGCCTCTCAGTTGCAA
>NW_005367354.1:3444851-3486198 GCF_000412655.1 Myotis brandtii | reverse complement strand
AGTGCACAAATTTTTGTGCACCGGGCCTCTAGTATAATAATAAAAGTGTAATATGCTAATTAGACCAGATGTCCTTCTGGACAACCTCCTGGACAAAGCTGGGGCTGTGAGGGAAGCCAGTGCTGACAGCCGGGGGAAGGAAGGCCTACTCTTGCACAAACTTCGTGCATCAGGCCTCTAGTAATTTCATAATAAATCTTGATGTTTTCTATGGCAAGTCTCATCCTGTCATTTTTTTAAATGCTATTTTTTAAAGAAACTCCCCAAATCTCTAGATTGAGGTATTAACATCTAAATAAGTCTGTTTTAAGATAGGTGTTACATATTCTTTTTGAAGCTTAATCCTGTCATTTTATAGTTTTTGTTGCTACTGTGAAGGGGCTCTTCTTGGCCCATGACATTTACTGCTTATTAATAATATATTTAGAAGTTGTTGATCTCTGATAAAAAGAAAAAAGTGTTTTCCCACCTGGGTCAAGGAGCTAAACCACATGGGGACCCAACTCTGAGAAGTCTGCCTTTCCCACGTGATAGCAGAAATAAGAGCACCCAACATCTGCACTCACCTTCCCAAGTCTATCATCCCTGTGCTCTGCTGCCTCTAACATCGGCAGGTCGCCTGGGGTCTTTCCTCATGAAAGCTGAGGGCACGGCCTTTGAGCAGATCAGACCAGATGAATAAGACCATGTTCGCTGCAGGCAAGGACCACGTCCTCCGGTGCCCACAGAACACACACCCTGATGAATAGTGACAGGTACCCCGAGCTCCACTGGCAGCCTGAACGTACTTTCAGTATGAAACGTGGGAAGACGAGGCCACAGCTCTGCGCATGCTCCAGCCGTCCCTGCGGCCTTCAGATGACTAAAGAAACAGTCGTTCTTGTTAAAGGGGTTTCATCTACTATGCATACGGAATTCCTCCATCTCTGGGACGCTGGCCACTGCTCGAGTGCAAACCTGTGCAGCAGAGGAGCCTTGGGGGCTGGGCATCCTGTTAGTAAAAATCCAACGCTGAGGCTCTGCAGTTCACCCCCTGCTTTCTCTAAGCACCTTTCCATCACCAATGCCTTGTTTCAAGCCCTTATCACCCCTTACCTTGGCTGTTGTCACAGCCTCTCTCAGATGGTTATCCTATATAATAAAAGCCTAATATGCAAATTTTCCCCTGGGGCGGTGTTTCGACTGCTTGCAATGATGTGCACTGACCACAAGGGGGCGGTGTGGAACGTGGCGGGTGTCAGTGAGGCAGCCGGCAGCAGTGGAAGCGCTGCCAGCCCTGATCGGCTCCAACAAGAGCGGGACCACGGCGGGATGGTGGAGCAAATGAGCAGTTAGTGCCAGGCCAAGGTGAGTGCGAGCGGGGACCCAGGTGCTGCCCAGGGCCCAGAGGTCAGTTGGGACCTGCCCTTCCATGCCAGATACTCACACTTCGATCACCGGCCAGGCCTAGGGACTGCACCCATGCACAAATTTTGTGCACCAGGCCTTTAGTTTTTAAAATAACCGCTTTGATATATAATTCATATATGCTAAAATTCATCTTTTTAAAGTGTACAATTCATCAGGTTTGAGCAGCCATCAGCACTAATTTCAGAACACTTTCATCATCTCAGAAAGAAACCTGTTCCCATTAGCAGTCACACCCACCTCCCCGGCCCCAGCCCACAGCAAACACTGATCTCCTTCCTGTCTTGTGGATTGCCCGTTATGGACAGTTCCTATAAATGGAACCATGCAGTACGTGGTCCCTTCTCTATGCCTTCTTTCGCTTAGCGGAGCGTTCTCAAGCTTCATCTATGTTGTATCGTGTATCAATACTTCACTTCTTTTATGGCCAAATACTATTCCACTGAACCGGTATATAAAATGGATAGATAACAAAATGGATACATTTAGGATATCCATTCTCAGTCGATGGACATTGGGTTACTTCCATACTTCAACTATTAGGAATAATGCTGCAATGAACATTTGTATGCAAGGTCTTGAGACTAAATAAAATTGGGGAATACCGGGTTTAACAAAATTAAACAGGTTTCTTTACTACAGGATTTCTCAGAGTCAAAAACAGACTCCCACTCATCCTAAATGTACTAGAGTGGATGCACGAGGCAGCGTTTTGCCAAACTTATTTGGAAACTTCTCTTCTAAATTATGATACAAGCTCAAATAATCACATGGGATTCTGGGATCAATGCATCTGACCTCATTTTTAGAAAGGCCAAAATATTTAAGAAAAATTGATACATTTTCACACTGTAGCAGAAGAAATAAAATCAGTATTCTTCAAAGTCAACTAAATCCTTCTTCTGAATATAGCAAAATATGTTTCACTAGCCGAAACCGGTTTGGCTCAGTGGATAGAGCGTCGGCCTGCGGACTGAAGGGTCCCGGGTTCGATTCCGGTCAAGGGCATGTACCTTGGTTGGGGGCACATCCACAGTGGGAGATGTGCAGGAGGCAGCTGATCGATGTTTCTGACTCTCTATCTCTCTCCCTTCCTCTCTGTGAAAAGTCAATAAAATATATTTAAAAAAAAAAAAAATATGTTTCACTATAATTTTCTAAGTCCCCCAAAGACCTGAGCATCTCTACTTATACTGTAATATTTAAAAAATTGGGGGGAAATTGAAATAAACCATCACCTAATAACTACTCTACACAACTAAAATACCCAAACCAGCTACCAATGAGGGCTGCAAAAGGGGGACCTGACATTTTCTGGAAAGGCTCCTGGCATTCTGTACTTAATTTTTAACATGACAATCTTCTCAGCAAGTAAGCTGTAGTGAAGAACAGCGAAACCAATGACTGGCCCATCGATATTCAAAATGCAAAAACTTTCACATCCCAGTATTCTCACAAAAATGTCATAGTAAAACAAAGATATTCTATTTAATATTTGTGTTAATAGTGAGACGACATTTCATCAATTCCAACTATTAAATCTTGACTATGTGGAGAGAAAAATACACTTTTTAATAAAAGATCTTTTGCTGTTTTGTTTCTGGAGACATATAAGTTCAAAAAATGTGGAAATTGGTGTAAAGAAACATGTGAAGTGGTTTTTCTTATAGCATGACAGGCAATTATTCCTTTCTTTGCTACTAACTCCATTTTAAACAATCTTATTAAAGAGATTTCTTTATTGAGCTGTGGTGAGCTATAGAGCGGACAGCTTCCTGTCACCTTTAACTACTTGAAGGAACTTGAGACTTCCTACCACAAATAACCTTTATTTCAGTAACATATCAAGTATAATGTTATTTGTGGATTGTTATATTTCCTCTTTATTTTTTTAATATATTTTTTATTGGTTTCAGAGAGGAAGGGACAGGGAGAGAGATAGAAACATCAATGATGAGAATCATTGATCGGCTGCCTCCTGCACGCTCCCTGCTGGGGATCAAGCCTGCAACCCGGGCATGTGCCCTTGACTGGAATCGAACCCGGGACACTTCAGTCCGCAGGCCAATGCTCTATCCACTGAGCCCAACCAGATAGGGCCACATTTCCTTTAAAAAAAAACACATACACATTCTGTTTGCAAAGTCTTGTTAAAAAAGCTTTGCACTCATTAACGTGCTAAAATAGAAACTTGTCATTAATTTCCAACACTTTCTCAAAAGCAATGTTAAGCTATAAGGAAAGTAACTATACACAATGTTTACAAATAATGCTATCTCATATCAAAATTAATTTTGCTTTGCCGCCAGACTGCTAGGGACAGAATCTAAACTAAACAGCACAGGGACAAAAGAGAGATGCAGAATAAAGTAGGGAGGGAACAAAGTGAGAGCGTTAGGAAAGTGCTGTATGTAGAGCTATACGCACCCGACTTGGGCTAGTCATGTGCTTTTTAAGAAAACTCGTTCCAAAGTTTCTTAAGCCTTTGGTTTTACTGTGGCTCTTGAGATCCCATGACAATATACAATTTTAGAGTATTGCTCACTGACTTACCATTTGTGGAGAAATTGGAAATTCCAAAGCATTTAATAACTGGTAGGGACCAAATTCATTACATCGCGTCTGACACTGACACTTTTTTTACCTGCTATCTCAAACACCTATAACACACTGGGGCCTCAATGCAACCCATCCTAGCTGTAGTTCTGATCCAACTGCCAACTTCCTCTGAGGTGTGGGTGACGCCTGCAGGGTACATTCACAAAGGCTGGCCCAGTGCTAATACATGGTCCCCGTGCCCTTACTTCATTCTCACCTGCTCCCAGAGAGCACCCTTTCCATTCCCATGAATATTCTAAACCTCATTCTCCCCTTTAAACTTCCTACCCAGAAGCCTTCACTCTTCGCAGAAGAGCACACCTCTCATCAAAGTAACTAAGGGATAGGATGGTGGCAATAACAGGTGTGGGGTTTTTTAATCATCCTGAATTTCCCATTAAAAACAGAGAGAGATCAGCATGAAAAATTCAAAGGCGAACAGATTAACGTCTAAATAGCAAGGAATCTCCAGAACGCCAAGTCCCAAGTGGGTAGGAGCCAACCACAGACACCTAGGAGCCCGCACAGCCACGTGTGAGGAAGGACGCAGAGGAGAGTCTTCAGCATCCGATGGAACTAAGGATGCCCAGGGACGCCCTGGAAAGCTGGGTGGGGTGGGGGCCAGTGGAGAATAGCATCCGACCCTGAGCGGACTCTAGCAGACTCCAGCTCTCGGGTGAGTGAGGTAGGGGTTCTGTGGGAAGTAGGAGTCTTGTGGATTCTCAAGACTAACCAGCCGGAGCCCCCCTTTCAGGACCAAGCCCCACACGAAGACCAGACTGCGAGGGACAGAATCTAAACTGAACAGCACAGGGACAAAAGAGAGATGCAGAATAAAGCAGGGAGGGGAACAAAGTCAGATTTCGGAAAGTAGGCAGTCAGGCATTTAAACTCTTCACGAAAATAACAGAAGAGAGCGCTCCAGAGCCATGAACTTCAGGCTTCCTTCTGAAAGCAAGGAATTTCATATAAGAACGAGCAGTGGAGGATTGAGGGGAAATCCCACATAAAAACAAAAGCTGCCCTGTGAGCAGTCACAGCCCTCCAGACGACATGCCTACAAACATGGAAAAGTATGACCTGCCAGTTCAAAACAAGCAAAAGGACACAAAACAGTGATAGAAGAATGAAAGAACAGTATAAACCAGAATTAGAAAAACTCATGAAGGAAATAACTCAGGAAAGAATTAGATAAAATCATCTTACAAATGTACACTAAACTAGAAAGAATATAAAAGTTAGTAAGCAAAACAGGTAATGCCTTCTGACAAACAGGAGGAGGAAAGACAGGACATTTCTATAAAGTAACCAAGAAATAAAGAAACTTCTGGTTCTGGTTAAGATTGAGTGAGTATATCCTGTTTCCCACTGATTACAACTGAAAGTCCTGCACAAAAGACACACAGCAATTATCTAAGAACTCTGAAAAGTAAGTGAAGCAGGTATTGAATCTAAGTCTAGCCATTAATGAGATTTGAACAAGTCAAGAAAAAGATATTCCAGAGTGACTGGTATGAATAAAGTGATATGATGTAATATAAGGGGTCCCAAGAAACCAAGGAAAAGTTGTGGTAAGGTGTGACTAGACACTAGAAAAGCCAAAAAGAGGCAAAGGACAAAGAAAATGTCAACTCTCTTCTGAAACCTTCTCTCATTCTCCCCATTCCGAAAAGAATAACTCAGTTTCCTTCTCAGAACTCTGAACAACACTGTGTTCCTCTTACAGCCCTTTCTCCACTGAGTCATTACTACCGGTACATGCACCAACCTCCCCTAGCAGACTAGGAGCTAAAGACAGAGAATATGTGTATCATACATGCTTAGCATAGTGCCTAGGACATAAAAGTCCTATCACTGTATGTGTAACAGAGGGAATTAATATATTTTCAAAAAGCCAGGAGAGAACTTCGCAGGTGTTAGGGCACAGGGATAACATGAGGTGGGTATTTAAAGATTAGCCTTTCACTTGACTGCAATGTAGAGTCCAATGGAAACTAAAGCTGGACAAATAAATCCAACTTCATCTCCAGAGCCCTAAAAACTCGACTGAGATTTAAATGCAGCTATAAATTCCTTATCTAAACATTTAAATACAATTTTTCAAATATGTTTCCCAGGTTTATCATTATCAGTCTTTTGATATTCAGGCATACCTCGTTCTATTGCGGCTCACTTTATTGTGCTTTGCAGATACTGCATTTTCTACAAATTGAATGTTAAAACCCTCCACCAGCAAAAAGATTACACCTCACTGAAGGCTCAGATGATGGTTAGCATTTTTAGCACTAAAGCACTTTTAATATGTTTTTATTGATTTTTGGAGGGAGAGTGGGAGGGGAGGGGAGAGAGAGAGAGAGAGAGAGAGAGAGAGAGAGAGAAAATGAACCATGGATGTGAAAGAGAAACAGATTGGTTGCCTCCCACATGTCCCCTACCAAGGATTGAACCTAAAATTTGGGCATGTGTCCTGACCCGAAATCGTCCGAAGCCCTTTCAATGCATGGGGCAATGCTCAACCAACTGAGCAACATCCAACAGGGCACCAATAAATACTTTTAAATAAGGTATGTACATTGTTTTTTTAGACATAATGCTAATGTATACTTAATAGACTATAATAGATATAGTATAAACATAACTTTATATGCACTGAGAAACCAAAAAAGTCATAAGCCTCATTTTCCTGTAATACTGGCTTTATCACAGTGGTCTGGAATGGAACCCCAATATCTCCAAGGTATCCCTGTATATACATAGTCAAAAGTAAGAATTATACAATCTGAAAGAAAAAAAAAAGTCTTAGTCAAATTCAACCAGCTTCTTTTCACTGTGATTAAAAGGAAAGTAGACATTTAAATGGAGGAAGATTAGTATACTAATCTTGGAAGGTAGAAAGGTTTCATAGTAGACAGCAGAAACATGGGCCGTGTAACGCCAGAACATTCTATTCACTGGAAGCAACAAGCCCTTCAAATTCTGGTATGAAATCTCCCTCCATAGTGAAATTCCATGTACTGTTCAAAGTATACTGACAACTGCATGACGATCAAAGGGAAAACACTATAAAATAAGTAACCCATACTACCCAATCGTCTACTGCAGCATAGTCTTTCAACTGGGAAAACAGATTTTAGAAGTAATCCATTTGCTTCTATACAACAAATTTTAGACAATCTTCAACTTAAATTAAAACCACACTTTCTTAATACAAAATCCTTTAGCTAAAATATACTGAAGGCTGCCAAAATATACTGAGGGCTACTAAAACCTTAAAGAAACAACAAAAGTTTTTGGGTGCCCTAGCTGCAAAATACATGAATTTCAGCTAGAAAAGTGCTAGTGTATTTGCAGCCAACAGGAATCATGATTAAGCTACAGAAAGACATGTTTTTCTTGTCATCTTTATTCAAGTATTTCACAGCAGTTATATTACAAATTACAGTAAATGTTCAAAATTCCAGAATTCAAAAATTAAATAATTTACTTCAAACTAATGTAAAATGAAGTCAAATGCAAAACATCAATTTAGCACAATTCTAAATAAACTACAAACCCAAAATAGACCCTCGTGATGAAGTCTACTTAAATCTACAAAGTAGACACACATGACTGAAACCAAAGATGACTCCCAAAGTCTAAACAACCGAATGTACAAAATACAAAAGATGCAGGTACAAGCCCAAATTCAAGCGTACAATGTGATTACAAATGATAATTATAACAACAATGGCATTCAGCTACGGGACCTGACACTGACGACACTGAATAGCACCATAGCTGAACCAACTTAATCAAAAAGTGGGAGGATATTATGACCCCACTCCCTAAAAACAAAATCCAGTAAACCTACAAATACATTGGCATATGAGAAAAATCAAGTCATGAAAGGACGTAAAGCAAAACAAAACAAATTAATCACAGGTGAGATTCAAGCTCAAAAACACAATGAATTCCACAGCCATCAGTTTCAATCCTAGTGCGGTTCCATCTCTTCAAACAGCTCCCGCGGTCCCCACAGCTGAGCATTAGCTATTGTTGGGCTGTGCTGCAACACACATTTTATTGATCTGAGAGCAAGGTTTTACATAAGAGCTCATCATTTATAATGCTCACAATAGGAAATAAGAACAGAGGTCAATTTGTACATATTTTTGCCAATGCAAAAATTAAGAATTTACAGAAGGTAAACAAAATCGAGTCCACTTGGATGATTTCATAAACTGCTTTAATCTATAGAACCACCAGATAGCTGTAGAATAAGCGAAACTGATATAGTGTGTTTCTTTTGGGGAAGAAGGGAGCTGAAGCTCATTTTTCTCCCCTTGGCATTTGATTGGCTTTCTCTTTAGACCTAAACTGTTCAAAGTGGCAGTTCCTATCATACTGAGGTTGCCTCCTATTTCTCCATCTATATTAAGGTTAAGGTTTTAAAAAAATTTGATCTTTTGGAAGCATTTTAATGCTGAACACAAATAAATTTCCTTGTCAAACTCACTGATGGCTAAAATCTTAATAAACTTGTACAAATTTAGTAACTTACTAACAACATGTGCGTTTTTACTTTTCCTTTTACAAGTGCTGCTGTTACTTGAACAGAATGTTTCTGAATTAGAGTAACTGGAATAAATATTTAAAAAAAAATAGTGCAGCAAGAACCTGAGACTTGCAAAAAACCCTTTTACCAGAAACTTGCTACAAAAAATCTGCTACATCTTATTTCTTCATCAAATCTTTAAATTCTGTAACAATTTCCATCAAAATACAAAATGCTAATGTATTAGACAGCAAAATAGTCTGAACTGGCATGATGGTAATAAATACTAAAGAAAGCATGTTAATCCTCCCAATAATCAAATTAGAGGTTTCAAATAACCTCCCCTTTAAAATGGTTCATCGTTAATCGCACTTGCCCACCTTAAAAATACAGTGTGTCTACATGGGTAGCATCTTGAATTATATGACTAACTGAATATTATGAAAATTTTAGACTAGGTATATAGAAAACAAGTGGCATTTTTCAAAAACGAAGCAAGAACTAGAAGGCGTAAAATGTTGCTGTTAATGCAAAGAAGCACTGGGGATTACTGCAGCAGCCTACGGCCACGCGGGCTTGCTGTGCTGGCACCCAGCACACGGCACAGCCAGAGACGGGAGACAAGTACCTTAGCTTCAGCATGTAAACGGTGGCTAAGTGATTACAGGACTCTGTAAACACTGTTGGTAACTAAAATACAAAAAGCTGAGGTAGCTCAGTATCTCTGCAGTAGTCCAAGACCATTCGCTCTAATTAAAACTCAAACTACATGTGTTGCATATATTGGAAAGACACACCTGCAGCTAACAGCTACAATGAATGAAGATATCAACCCAACTTGTCAAAATTTTCTACTTTTTTGTTTAAAAATCATCTGATAAAAAAATGTCACTGCACTCCCTTTTGCCTCTTTGCACCTGCCTAGACGGTATCTCCCAAATTTGTAGAAAGTTTTGTAAAACTAGTGACCCATAATTAATTTTAGGTAAGTACAACTCACAGAAATCATTCAACAAGATCCAAAATGGGTTCCAATCAAAATGAGTAGTTGTGAAAAGGTTAAGCTTATGGTAAGGGATTTAAACATTTAATACTGTTATTCCAAGAACCACACCAGAGCTCACTTGCAACTATGCATATAGAAAATGAATTTTATGGAGCTTCTGACAAATTCCTCTCTTTTCTGTCCATTTGGCAAGCCCTGGCTTTAAAAACAAAACAGTACCAATTTACTGTACATGAAAATCATTCTCTGGGAGCTCAAACATGAGTAACTAGTAAATTGCCACTGACAGAAGAAAGAATGTCTGCTATTTATTTCTGGTCATCATTGTCGGTAATACCGAACAGTGTGTGTGTTTTTTGGTGGACTGTGGATTTTTTTTGTCTTTGTTTTATTATGTGTTTTTAAAACAGAAACAGATCATTCAGGAAAACTTACCTTTTTAATATATTATGTGGCATACCGGGTATCTTGACTGAGTTTTGAAAACAACATAGGCATTTTATACCAAAGCACTGGTTGCCTCTTAATGACACAGAGTATCAAACATTTTTAAGGTTGTGAAAACATTCTAATTCATTTGCTACAAACAAGCCCATCCTTTTGTTTAGCCTTATCTTCCTCAAATGAATAAAAAGGCACATTAAAGGCAGTTCTAAAGAGCCGAATCTAATTTCATCCAGTTTCTTCAGTTTCCCATCAGAATATACCATAGCCAACTCTTAAACAGGTTTCAGTCCATTACCCAGAGGAAAAAATAGAAAGAAATATGATAAAAGGGGTAGAAAAGAGAAAAAATAGAACAGGTTGCCCACTGTTTAAACAATTCAACAGTTAAAACTGCCCCTGGATCCAGTTTCCCATTCTGGCCTGCTCCCTACGAGAGAAGTCTCCGGAAGAGAGTGCTCGAACAGAGGAGCAGAAGTGAGAGCAGTTTCTGTAGCACCAAAGTCTCCAATCTGTGGGTTGTATTTTTTACTTGTGGAAAATACAACATGTTTCTGAAGTTCTGTTTGGTTCTTGTAGGCTGGTTGGTTTCAGGTACCTGAGACAATAGCACCAAATTCAACAGAGAGAAAGAATGAGAGAGAGAGCACTTTACACCTAGGCTCTGCCCGTGACTGGTGCAATTTGAAATTGAATGGCTCAGAAGACTGCTCTCTCAGGAGCAGATTGGAGAGGATAAACCACTCATCTTGAAAAGTTCATAGGAATGTCTCAAATGTATGAACTGTTCTTTCCATCTCCTATAAGAGAAAAAAACAAGTACATGTCATCTATTAAAGGAAAGAAACGTTATTATGGGAAAATTAACTTTTTAAAGAAAGAATTTTAGATACAAGTTAAGCTTTAAGTATTTTTCTGATTACAATACCAAAGCTACTCTGTAAGACTATCTGCCCCAGACACTTCCAAATGCCACCCATTTTATATGTAGGCTGATGAGAATGACACTCGTTAACATTCAATGAGTACTTATTACAGATATTGTACTAAGAAGTTTGTATGTACAGATAATTTGTCAACTAATTTGTCAACTAAGTTGCTGAGTCAGGATATGAATGCGGGTAGCCTCACTCCAGAGCCTGAGCCCTTTCTTACTCATTACATTCAACTAACTCCCAAAGCAAAATAGATGCGTTAAGTACAGTAAAACTTGTACCCGAAGTAGAATACACCCTGATCCCACTGCTATTCACTCAACCAGAGCTAGGGGGGGAAAAAAAAAAAGCCAGCAGTCACTGCCATCACCACCGCCAAGAATGCCACTGACTGGTGACTGTGCCATAGATCCCTCCTCTGTCTGACGAAGGCCCCTAGATAACAGGGCTCCGAGTGCCACACTGAAATATGTTTCACTGCTGAAGAGCATCCAATCCTTTCAAGCTAATCAAATGTCAATGTGAACAAAGAAGTTCTGGAATAAGGAAAAAAGGCAAAGAACTCTACCCCACACATTTCATTCTGATGGGAAATTATCAAATATATCTAATACATTTGTTTTTCCACCTCAGAAGATATTATAGTCTGCATTCTGTAGAATAGGCTAAACTAAGAGACTATAGTCTGATCAAAAAGTTCTTCTATATGAACAACCAAAATCACTCCTGCTAAATGTTTCATCATGTATACCTGGGTAGGAAAAAAGCCAGGCTATAAAACAGAATATACACTATGCTCCTAATTTAAAAATCTATATGCACATGCTTCCACACATCGTGTACATGTAGACATTTTTTTTAAAGGACAGAAATTCCAAAAGATTACCACTGACTAAATTTCTTCTAGGTGGGAGAATATGGGTGATGTTTTTATTTTCTCATTTGTACTTTCCTAATATTTCTATACTAGAGGCCCGGTACATGGATTCGTGCACATTGAAAGGAAATTAATTAGAAGGTGGCTGACGGGCGAGATGGGCCGGGCATGCCCTGGAGCCAACCTCCTGCAGTCCCTTCCCAGTTGGCCGCACCTGGGTCCGCAGCTCAAAGGGCATCTGTGGAGTGAGCGGGGTCCCTCCGGCAGGTGGGGTCCCTAGGCCTGGCCTGCGGGGATCAGGCCAAAACTGGCTCTCCAACATCCCCCGAGGGGTATTGGAGTGTAAGAGGACACTGCAAAGTTGCTGTCTCTCAGCAGCTCCTGCATTGAGCGTCTGCCCCCTGGTGGTCCAGTGCACATCATACCTACCAGTCGGTCGGTCGGTTACTTAGCCTTTTATATATATATATTGTATAATGACAGTATAAATTCATAAAAAATGTGACAATGTGATTACAATCTTTAAATGTTCTCTTACTTGATTCAAGTCTAATCAGTATTCCTTATTACATATTGAAAATAATCACTTCCTTTACATATAAATCCTTGCTATTTTAGAAAAGCTCCTGGAGAGCAGAGACATTGTCTTAATCAATTTTTGCATCCCCAACACCAAGCACAGTATCTGGAACTGTAGGTCCTTAATAAATATTTAATATCTAGATCACCAGATAAACAAACTAACTGGCAAATGAGCAAAAATAGTCTAATTAAATCACTTAGCCAGTTAATGAGTAGATGAGGGATTACATTTGCTCAGATGAACTCAAAAAGCAGAAGTGTGCCTTCATGATGTAATTTATATGAAGAAAGATATAAGTTCATATTTATAAGGAAGAACTTTCTTATGTCCCAAAGTTGTTTAGAAATGGAATAGTTTACTGCTAAAGTGTCTAAGCAAAAGACAACTACTCCTTCACATGACTATTTTACAGAACTAAATCTGATTAAATGAGATGACTTTTTAAGTTTCCTTCTAACCATTAACTGGATGGCCAACAGGTCCCAGTGCCCATGTCAACTCCTTTCAATCAGTAGTAGGGGAGCATTTCAATCAGTAGTAGGGGAGCATTGGAGACACTGGGTGGCCACGCCCACATTCAACAGGCCTGCATGATAAACCTCCTCAGTGATAAGCAAGGGAGGGGAGAATTGTCACTTGCTATTTTGTGTCAACCAAGAACCATGAATTTCTGTGTTTTGGTAAACAAAAAATCCCAGATTATTTCTGTCCTGAAACAAAATAGTACGAAAGACTTTGTTCTTCAAATTATAACTTTTACTGATTCTCCTAATCTTAATTCTTCAAAACATTCTTCAGTTACTTGACAAAAGATCTAGACTAAAATAATGTTTCCTTTGGACACATAAAAGCCCTTATCTGTTTGTTCTCCAGATGAACCAGACACTTACCTCAATAAGTTGTGATTTGTCATAATCTTTGCGGTGATGATAGATGCACTGACTAAGAAGAGAATACAATCTCTCAAGTTGATCAACTGTCAGATTGTTGCTTTTATCTACCAACAAATCAAGCAATTTCTAAGAAAAATTAGAAAAACAATAAAGTTTGATTTCACTATTCAAACTGAAACAGTTATATATTCAATGCTAGGTAATAGACACAGGTGTAACACTGAACTGAGTTTAGAAGATTCTAGGGCTTAGTTTATAAGCAAGATAATTCTCATTTTTATAAATCCCACAAAGCATACATAACTCTTTTCTTTTTAATTCACATCCAAGGATATGTGTATGTTTTTTATTGACTCTTAGAGAGAGAAGACTGGAAGGAAGGAGGGAGAGAGGAGAAACATTGATGTGAGAAAAACATCAATCGATTGCCTCCTGTATGTGCCCAACTGGAAATCAAACCCATAACCTTTTGGTGTATAGGACGATGCTCCAACCTACTGAGCAACCCAACCAGGGCCATGACTCTTTTTTACTAGAAGCCCTAAAGCACATATATTCCTAGTTAAAGCAAAAAATGATCAAAAAATGGACATGGGGGGCAATGGGGGAAAAGGACACATATGTAATACCGTAATCAATAAAGAGAGAAAAAAATGATCAAAACTAGTTTTATTCAGTAGCCTACAAAACATATTCAAATCTCCTTCCATTCATTTAAAACTGACTGGGAAGAGCTAAACTTACCTTCAATCTCTCATGATCAACTATAAGAGGCGGCACAGGCTCGGATGGCTCTTCTGGAACCAGCTCCAGGGTTGTTGCTTTTGCCTGCTCTAAAATTAATTTACGATATTTCTTTACTTTAGAAGCACCTACAATTGAGGAAAAAAGAATGCACTGCAGCAAGTAAAAGTTAAGAAGAATCAGGCTTAGCCAACTATAAATTCATTTAATCACCATAAATCCTTTTTGGAATAAGAATGTATTCATTTTGGAATAACAGTGTCAGCAATAAATGATTTTTTTGGTAAGGATAAGTAACCCAAATTAAAGAGAACTAAAACTCAACTATAAAAGCCAAGTCATACTAGAAAATCATCTAATAAATATATCCACGAAAAGGAAGATAAAAGCGATCTTTACCTCTAATCACTAATAATAACCAGCTTTCACTCTCTTTGTGGCAGCCATCATTTTAAATGTGGAGCTTTCAGAACTGGAAGAGAAGCTACCTACAAAATCAGACACTAACAAAATGAGGCCAACCTGTCCACCTATCTGCCTCCTAATGTAAAACATTTTCCTGAACATTGCCTCAAATTTCTTATTTTTCTCTATTACACTGCCTAGAATTCTATTCTAAATTGATCTGGGTTATAACATTTATTTCTTAAAAATCTAGATCCATTAAAGGTGTAACAGAGCTAGTGATCTTTCCTAGCTTAGAGTGAATTAGTATAACCTATCAGCAGTTCTCAACCTGTGGGTCGCGAACAATGAAAACACATCCTGCATATCAGATATTTACATTACGATTCATAACAGTAGCAAAATTACAATTATGAAGTAGCAACAAAAATAATTTTATGGTTGGGGGTCACCACAACATGAGGAACTGTATTAAAAGGTCTCGGCATTAGGAAGGTTGAGAACCACTGATACTTTCCTCCCAAAATCTTGCTGAGATAAAATGTACTGGGGGGGGTGGGGGAGGAGGGATTTTTTTGAGGTGGCTGAGCATAATTTGACAGCACCAGGCACTTATGGGAGTAGGAGTAGAGATAGGTAGACCACTGAGCCCTGTGCTCCCCTAAGTAGGAATACTCTAAGGCCGAGGGAAAGGAACACAAGACGAACTTAGACTATTTCAGAATTTTATACAGGACCTGGTCCATGTCAATGAGACTAAGGAGAATTTTCCTTCTCCCTCCTTATCCCCAAGTCTTTAAACAAATCCTTCTCATCAATGCCTGCTATATAGGTAAGTATTGAATCAAAATGTTGCCCTCAAAAGCATATTCCATAATACATCAGAGACATTTTGTATTTCAGACAGCCTTTAGAATGAGACTTGACTTACAGTTCAATTAACACTTGCTAGGAGTTTTGTTAAGACCATACTGATACTCATTATTATATCCATTGCCTTCTAGAGGCCTGAGAACTTCGATTAGGAACCACTGTTAGGTAACACTGCCCCGACAGTTACAAATGAGAACGTCGGGTAAAGCTTGACATAACAAATATCTTTAACACTTTTAGATCACCAGTTGAACCTTTTAAATCTTTTCTGCAAGCTTACTAAAATCTCACAGCAAAGTAGCATTAAAAAGGACTCCTCCCTCAAACCCATTCTGCCGGATCATGTAGATCTCTCCCTTTTTTCCACTCTGTCCCATTCATTACTTAACCTTAGCTTAACACATTTTTTAAGTTCTGTCTATATGATAGCCTAGAATAAATATAGCTCTTAAAACTATTTTCTATTATTAAATATAGAAGAAAAAATTATTTAGGAATAATATTTAAGAACAGTACATCTCTCTTTATCCATTAAAAGAATTCTAAGACTTTGAGTAATATCTTCCTACTTCCTGATTCTCCTAGAGGGCTCAAAAAACAGTCAGCACCTAATACAAATCCCAGGCTAAAGTGTATATTCCACACAACTGAGCACAATTTTTAGACAAAATTTCAAGATAACAGGCAAATTTGACAGCGAGGGTTCTGCTGCCTTCCTCTACCACTGACCCTACAAAGCAATGGAGCCTCTTAGGCTAAACATCCCTCAGATTCAACTACCAGTGATTGCTTGGAATGAATATTCCTCAGAATATGCCAGGTACCAGGAGAGGCAATTAATATACATGACATATGTGGTCGCTGCAGTGACACCATTCTCAAGTGAAAAAACAGGGTTGGAGAGTGTAAGTACCTAGCTCAGTCACATGATTATAATGAACAGGAGTGATAATTTAATGTGTCTACATGACTTGAATATACCTCACTGCTGTAGTATCTAAGTCATCTCAAACCACCCCACCCCATCCCAGTAATTCTTTTGTTAGAACTCCATCTTCTTAACACCTGTGGATGTATTCAACTTTTAGTCATAAATCCATTAGGATAGGGATGAACATCAAGTGGGAGCCAGAGTGAAAGCGGCCAGGAAAGCAAAGCATTCTGGATCATAAACCTTTTGAAATGTTCACCAAAATGTAGTATGTATATGCACACTTTTGTAGGGAAACTAGAAACTAGAAAACTAACAGATTCTCAAAGGGGTACAGTTATTGGACAACCATTGTTACTGAGGGCTAGACAAAATATTCAATTAATTAACTCTGGAGTTTAAAACTTCAGAAGATTTATTAAAATATTATCTCTACCTTCTTTATCCAGTTCTGCGTCTTTAACCTCCACATCGGGGCCAGGTTCTAGCTTCTCATTACTGCTACATTCCAGTGCTTCTAGTTTCTCAGGATCGTCTCCACGATTTTCATTAGAAGTTTCTGGTTTCTCTTTTGACTGGTCCTCCAGAAGAATCTTCTGTTCAGAGCTACATTTATCCCCATTACTGCAGAAAGGAACTACTTCTGCTTTGCCGTTCTGACACTCCAGAGCTGGGACTCCTTCAAAACTGTCAGCGGAGGCCTCGCCATTGAGACAACTTCCTTTAAGGAAAGGCTCTTTCCCAGAAGTCTGTCCTGGATTCAGAGAACTGCTGCTGTGGACGAGGAGAGACTCATTGGAACTTTCCTCTTCGGTAGATGCAAAGTTCTCCTTTGTGCCCGCTCCACTGTTAAGCCTCTGCCCCTGGTCCATGTCCATGACGTCACATGATGATTCATCAT
Source organism: Myotis brandtii (assembly GCF_000412655.1). NCBI lineage: Eukaryota > Metazoa > Chordata > Mammalia > Chiroptera > Vespertilionidae > Myotis > Myotis brandtii. The sequence continues at coordinate 3,469,067 of NW_005367354.1, read as the reverse complement.
TAGTCATAGACAAGTCTCCAGTCTCCTCTCCATTTTCTTCATGGCAGTCAGTGCTTACCTCAAATTCTCCGTTCTCTAGCAATTTCCTGCCCTCCGTATGATTCTCATAGTCTGCAAATTTGGTGTCCTCTTCATCTTTTTTTAAATTATTGACTTTCCTTTTCTTAATAATTCCTTTACCCCACTGTGATCGCCGCCTCGATTTTCTCCGAACTCGAACTATTTTACAAGGAAGGAAAAAAATATATGTAGAACTTGGAATGCAATACTTGTTTTACAAATGTATATTAACTAAGACCCAAAAGAAAGTCAACCCATACCAGTGTGACAGGCAAGCAAAAACTACTTGACACCCTTGCTGACTAATCCTCAGAACTACAAGTGGAATGGATATGAAGTCAGGGATGAACTCTGGGGAATAAAAATCTGTTAAATTTATTTCCTATTTACTACCCAGCATTAATTTTTTTCTATTACCCTAGATTCCAATTAATAGCTGTTCCTAATTCCTAACATCCAGGAGCCTAGAATATAATATACACATTTAGGAACAGACCACACTCCCAGTCTGCCTGGAAGATTTGGGGCGCCAGTCCTAGATTTCTACCAGGAAGGTGCTTGCTTTGCCATGAAAAGAAACAAAGCATGATCCAGTATGTCGAGACAGAATAGTTATAGGTATCTCCAAAAAACCTCTCCTCTGCCTCTACTTCAGAAGACAGAAAAACCAGTTAATATGGTCATGGAGAGAAGCCCCAGGAAGGTTATATGGTCAATCCAGTTTGCCAACTATTAGCCTCCTCTACCACAAACGGTTCTCCTAGCAACACCAATTTCTTGCAAAGTTATTTCTGAAAATATGTAGAAAAATTAAGCCCTCTGCTATCAAGGTGGCAACAACAACACTAACAAAACATTGAAAATAAATGTTTGGTGAGTTATGTGAAAAGAAAGACCTACCAAAGTTGTAGGGACTATACTTAGATGCTAGAAACTATCATGTGCTTTCTGAGTAGACAGCTGGCACTTCCAGGTAATGATGGACCCAGGAATCTTTCATTTCCCATATATGCAAGTCTATCCCACTGTCCCTTAAATAAGCAAAAAGTTAACTCTTATTTTACAATTTGGGACAGATGCATTAAAAAATTAAATATAAACGTTATTAATTATAAACTAGTTAAACTAAACACCATACCTATCGCTTCTGGTATCTAACACCAAATTCTAAATATTAGTTGGTTGAAAGCCATCAGGGTAAAAATAATTCATTTCTTTCCCCAAGGCTATAAAAGGTTCCCCACACCTGCTCCAAACTGTTAGGTCTTTATTACCTAACAAGTTACTCCTGACATTGTGGCCTCACTTATTCCCCAACCATGTAACCAAATATACTAATGTTTCCCCTCTTCTTTCCTCATTAAGCCATGAAACTCCAGAGCAAGAGGCTGACCTCTGCTCATTCAAGAGCCAGCCCAGTTACTTGATATGTATGAGGTACACTAAGCAAAGGCCAGAAGCCCTGTTGAAAGAAATTTACTGCTGGCGCTAAGAACAGAGAAAATGTTCTCATTTCGGGGGAGGTCCAACTAGAGAAAATTTCCCCCTCCTTATATAATTACTTCTAACAGTTAGCATGGCTTTAGTAAAGTAAGAGAAATATAAGCTCTACCAGAGTAGGGATTTTTGTTTTAGTCACTGCTAATCTCCATTGCCCCTAATATGTGGTAGGAGTATACATTTATACTATTTCCTTTTTCAGGGATGCTTTGTGTGAAAAGCCCATTTAGAGGCTCAATCTTTAGAGTCAATTTTTATAGCATCTCTGAGCTTGTTTCCAAAACTAAGACCTTAGGAAAGCAACTCTGCCTTAGACATTTAGATTTATGACTTAAGTAAGTTAATGTAAAACAGACAAATGGTGAGTCACATATGCCATCTACTGGTGAGAAAAAACAAAACTCAATTGCAGCTTAAAGCAGCTGTCGCCAACCCGTGGTCTGCGGACCACTGGTGGTCCATGAGGTCTGAAAGGTTGGCGACCGCTAGCTTAAAGTAACATTTTAATATTCAAAGGAACTTAAAACTGTTTGAGTTAGTAAGTATTTGTAGTAGGTGCAGAGAACGTAAAGGACTTTTGAGTTTTAAATTAAGAGTGTTGTGTTACATAATCCAGGTACAACTAGGCCAAATAACTTTAATCAGTTTCATGGAACTAAATGCACCACTAAGTCCTTCAAATTTTCTCATATATGAATGCCTTATCTCAAAGAGGATAAGCTAAAAGATAGATATGGCCCATTCATTCAAATGCAATGCCACTTGTGAAAGAACATATTATGGCCAGCTTACTGACAGCTGGAGCAGTATTACACCTTTACACCAGAAGAACAGCATAGGTCGTCCAAGGATGGCTATCTTCAGTAAAACATCAGGACTGTATTAGAAAGATGCTATGTTAATTAACATATCATTTAGAAATTGTTTTAGATCACCATGAATAAGAAAAAATGAAAACCTAAACACTGACTATTCCTTCTCTAAAAATACATCATGAACAAAACTAGATAAAGAAGGTTGTACCAATTTTTCAAACTGAGCACAAAATATTCTCTCAACTTCCTGCTGTCAAATCAGCCACTCTCTTCAGCCAGTTTCCATTTTCAACCATAAAGACAACATCCTGCATAGCATACAGCAAGGGGCTGGGGTTGCAGATGAGTGGATAAAAAATCTATTGGCTCTACAACTCTATCCAAATACCAAAGTTTAGAACTAAAAATATTCAAACCTAGTTCAATTACAACAGCAAGTACTGAATGGGGATAGCAAAAAGCAAATAAGGCTAAAGAAATATACTTCTGATTCAGCCTCTTACCCCACAAGCTCTTCACCTCTGAAAAGAGAGACGATTAAAAGAGCTGTGGGAAAACAGCAGCGCTTTGCTTTGTGTACCCAGTGCCTAAGAAATCCGCATCATTCTCAGTTGTTCCCACTACTGGATAACATGATCTCAAATACACGCACATTTATTTGCAGAGTTGTGCCAGGCATCCATTGGATTTCTTTGTTTGTGCCGAAATGCCTCTTCAACTCTAGTTTCTGTCTTCCGAGCTCCAGTACCATGAGGATTTATTTGTTCTGCTGTTACCGATAAGCCTGCAAGCAGAAGATAAGCAACACCTATTTAAATATTCCTAGCTACATAAACCAACAGGTTTTAAAAAAATCATCTGAAATACAGAACCAAGTTTTAAAGTCATTAATTATACTTGGACAGTTTGTAATTTGGATGAAAATACTATCTTTTGTTTTAAGATGGGAAGGAAACTAGATATAAAATCATAAAAATAAAATAACTTGGCAGGCGATTCTTACACTTAAAAAGGGACACATTTCACATTTTTATGACTGTGGAGCAAAAGATTATATAATGTTTAAAAGTTATGATTTTTGCCTCTTAGAATGTGTGTTTTGGGGCCAGTAAACCCCATTCACATGAACTGATACCATCTGACATTAGCTGCCTATCACATCACACTGCAGTGATCTTCATAAGAGTAACCATTCCATCTCAATTTTCACTAGATTTCTTTGTTCTATGTGATCCTTAAATGTTGATGTTTGCCAGGGTTGTCTTTGGATCCTTTTTCTTCTCACTCTAATCAACACCTTCCACCACAAAGTATCCTTCATGCCTTCAGCTTCTACTACCATTATATAATAACTAGAGGCCCGGTGCATGAAATTAGTGCACAGGTATGGTCCCTGGGGCTTCCCTTCCCCGGCTGCTGGCTGGGGCCTTCCTTCATTCCATGCCACCCCCTAGTGGTCAGCATACATCATAGCAAGCGATTGAACTCCCAGTCTCCCAGTCGAACTTAAGGGGGGACACTTTGCACATTAGCCTTTTATATATATAGAAGATTCCCAAATCCACATCTTTAGCCCAAACATCTCTTGACCTTTTCTAATCCATATATCCAACTACCTATTTGATATCTCCAACTGGATATTCTAAAGTCATGTCAAATATCTTTCCCAACAAAAACACCTGTTCCTTCTTATATATTCCCTATCTCTACTGGCAGTATTAGCATCTACTAAGTCATTAAACCAGTAACATGGCCAATCTTGACTCTTCCTGCCCTTCCTTCCTTCCAGTCACATCCCTCATATTAATTCTATCCTCATCCCCATTTCACTAATTAAAACTCTGAACTACTCCAAAAGCTGTTACCCACAACAGTTTTAAAGTTCAATTTACATAACATAAAAATCACTCATTTTAAGCATACAGTTAAATGATTTTTAGTAAATTTACAGCACTGTGCAATCACCACAGCAACCCAATTTTAGCTAACTATCCCAGACAACCACTAATCCGCTTTTTGTCTCTATGGCTTGCCTTTTTGTGAGTTTTTCATATAAATGGAATCGTACAATATGTGGTCTTTTCTGACTGGACTGTTTCACTTAACAAATGTTTCTGTAGTTCACCTATGTTGTAGCATGTACCAGTACTTTGTTCCTTTTTATGGCTGAGCAGTATGGCATTATATGACACACCCTATTTTGCTTACCCACATACCAGCTGACAGACATTTGGGTTGTTTCCAGATTTTAGTTTCTGTGATTAATGCTGCTATGAACATTCGTGTATAAGTCTTTATGTGGACATATGTTTTCATTGCTCTGGAGTAGATTCCTAGGAGTAGAATCACTGGGTCATATGGTAAATGTTATGTTTAACTTTTTAGATCTGCCAAACTGTTTTCTAAACTGGCTCCAACAGTTTCTTAACTGGTCTCTCATCTCCCTACCCTCCACACTGAGCCCTTGCTATTTCCTGCTGCCAAAGCAATTTACCAATTCATTCCGGTGCTTAAAATACTTCAATGACTCCTACTGACTATGGCAATGGTTCTCAAACTTTAGTGTATAAAGAAATCTCTTGAATAGTTGTTCAAGTGCTGAGCTCTCAACCTTACTACTCTCTGAGAATTTAATTTACTAGGACCAAGCCAATGTGGGTAACAGACACACCATTTTGAAAAACACTGGTCTGTAGGATAAAGTCCAAGCTCCTCAGTATGGCATCGATTCATTCAAGTATTTATAAACCTGTTGCATATCAGACATAGCTCTGGGGACTGCAGTAGAGCTATAAGCATGACATTCCCAGCACTAAATAAGGAAGGGAGAGACAACAACAACAACAAAATGCCAAGTGCTAATGATGACCAGGGCCTAATGAGATTAGGTGGCCAGGAAAGGCCTCTAAGGAAGTAGAAGAAAAGCTTCTTCATTATTTCAGTGCCCTGGACCCAGCCCACCTCTTGAGCTCTAAATCTCACAACTCTACATCTTCAGCAATACCAAACAGTTTGCAGTTCTTCTAATATACCACGTGATTTCACATCTGTGCCTTTATACAAGCTACTGTTTGCTGTGCTTAAAATACCTCCTCCTCCTCTGTCACCACCACCTTTCCCTACTCCACTAGAGACAACACTCCTATTTCCTTCCCCAAACTCTGATCAAAATGCCTGGTCCCCTGCCCTAACCGGTTTGGCTCAGTGGATGGAGTGTCGGCCTGCGGACTGAAAGGTCCCAGGTTCAATTCCGGTCAAGGGCATGTACCTTGGTTGTGGGCACATCCCCAGTGGGGGGTGTGCAGGAGGTGGCTAATCAATGTTTCTCTCTCATCTATGTTTCTAACTTTCTATCCCTCTCCCATCCTCTCTGTAAAAAATCAATAAAATATATTTTTTTAAAAATGCCTGGTCCCCTACCAGGAGGTCTCGGCCCTGTGCTATAAACACACTTCAACAAGTGCATACACCACACTGCACTTGATTTGTTTTACATTTCACTCTTTCTCCTACTAAAGTGTGAGTTTCTCAAAGACAGGATTTTTTAGTGAATTAACAAACCACATTCGCTAATTATTGTTTATATTAACAAAATTGTCCATAAACTTCAATAGGACAAAAAGTACCAGTATTGCCCTGACCGGTTTGGCTCAGTGGGTAGAGCGTCGGCCTGCGGACTGAGGGGTCCCGGGTTCGATTCTGGTCAAGGGCATGTACCTTGGTTGTGGGCACATCTCCAGTAGGGGGTGTGCAGGAGACAGCTGATTGATGTTTCTCTCTCATCAATGTTTCTAACTCTCTATCCCTCTCTTTTCCTCTCTGTAAAAAATCAATAAAATATATATTTTTTTAAATTAAAAAAAAAATACCAGTACTGGGTATAAACTCATGAAAAATAAACCTTCTTCAGGTATGAAAACCATTAAGAACAAAAATCAATAATTAACAAAGATAAATTCCTGCAAAAGAAATTTCAGTACAAAGCACTTTATTTCAGCAATTTGCGCTATTGCACTAAAACTTTCACGGGAAGCAAAGTTTTTAAATATCTGAGAATTTGCATGACACATATCAGTATCAGAAATTAAGTAAAAACTGTGCCTCAAAATACATTTTTTTCACAATATCAGGAACCCTAAAGAAACAACATTCAATTATATTCAATGACTCGTCTTTAGCAGCAAGTTCATTTCTATAGCTTACCTCTTTTTATTCTTGCTTCCTTAATTTCTTCACAGAGTTTATTAAATTCTGGATCCAGTTCAGCTGCAATGATGGCATGTGCAGTGTCCTTCAGGGTACAAGCCCTGTGTCTAATTATTTTATCTGTTAAAAAAGTTGGTATACATTTATTATATGTACAAACGAAATGACATTAAATAAGGGCACTTTAAAAAGAGAAGGAATACAAACATTTAAATAACAGTGTAAAAAGCATTTCTAGGTAAGAAGTTTATTTAAATGATGAGTAAAATATAAACATAATAAGCTACTCAATCAAGTTGATAATTCTCTGAAAACTACACTTTTAGAATTTCAAAGTACTAAGTCTATTTAAAAAGTCATTACCTCAAAGATATAAGGCTTTATTTTACATATATGATTATAAAATGTATGATTTTAAATAAAAATGTTTAAAAGATTTAGGGTATTCACCATATGCCCAGCACCAGAGTTCCCATATCAGGAGTGGGGAACGTCCAGCCTGCAGGCCGTATGAGGCCTGCAAAATCACTTGGTCTGGCCCTGCCAAGGCATTAGGAGTGAGTTAATTAAATGTCTGAGCAAATATAGCACACTAATTTTTTAAATTGATAATTTTGTATGGCCCGAGAATGATGTTGTAAATATCCAAATGGCCCTTGGCAGAAAAATCACTTCCCACCCTTCCTGTAGATGGATACTGAGAATTCAGATATTCTTACATAATTTTCTTCATAAGTGAAAACTGGTCAAAACTGTGCTGAAGAATATAATGACCCTAAGTAAGGGTGACCTTTAAAAACTGTGACAGAAACAGGCAAATACAGCAAGATACTCTAAGCTAAAGAATGTAAGATGGTATAAAAATTGTAGGTAGATCCAGGGGAGAAATACTCCCTTGTAGGTAAGCTGTACTAAAAGAAGGTTCTCAGTTTTACACTAATCCAGAAAGCCTCATTCATAAGCAATACAATGTAAACAGTGCCACCTAGAGCTTGCAGCTCTGAGATATTAAAAGCCAAGTAAATATAGCAAAGACACTTATTTTGTAACAGTATCAAAAACTAGAACCCAAAATAACAAAATCACATCAGCCTTTTCATCTCTAGTAAAAGCAAAAAGTATAAAGATAAAGACATTTTATTTACTAGAGGCCCGATGCACAACATTCAGTGCACGACATTCATGCAGGGGGGTGGGGGGAAGCCCTCAGCCTGGCCTGAGCCCTCGGGGGATGTTCGACTGATGGACATCCTTAACACTGTGGCGGAGGTGGGCTGCTGCGCTTGCCAGTCATCAGCCAGGCTTGTGGCTGAGCGGCACTCCCCTATGGGAGTGCACTGACCACCAGGGGGCAGCTCCTGCGCTGAGCGCCTGCCCCCTGGTGGTCAGGTGCATCATAGCAACCAGTCCTTCCACTGTTTGGTCGATTTGCATATTACCCTTTTATTATATAGGATAATTTTTCGTATCAGAAAGTCATAGTTCATTATGGAAATCTTACAAAAACAAACATGCAGTACTCAAAAGGCAACCACTGGTGTATTTCCTTCCAGTACATTTCTCTAAACATTCATTCAATAAATACTGTCAACTGTACCAGGAACTGAGTCATGTGACGGCTACACAGTGGTGAACAAAGCAGACATTTCTCCACTTTCCAAGAGCTTTTCAGACTACTACAGAAAGGGGACATTAACCAAGTAATCTCTCAGACACACATATAAATACCTCCCCACCCCCACCCCAAAACCTCTACGTACCAGCTAGGATAAAAACCTACAGGGTATTGGTGTGGGTGCCAACTGAGACTGGACAGGTCAGGAAGAGACTCTCTGAAACAGTGGCATTTAAGCTGAGACGAGCATACATTGAAGCAGCCACTGACAGAGCAGAGAATAACCAGTGGCAGGTTCAGAAAATACTATGTGAGAAAGTTCTGGAGTAAAAACATCTCAGATATTTCAAGAAAATGAAAGATACCCTGGATGCTTAGAACACAATAAGCAAGAGGCAAACAGGAATCTGGTCATATTTAAAGGCTTTTAGATTTTATCCTAAGAGCAATGAAAAGTCATTGAAAATATCTGAGGAGGAAAGTAACATGACTTAAATGAACATCTTCAAAAGACCTCAGTGTTTAATTGTATCTCTCTACATATCTCTTTGCAGTTTTGTCAGTTTTTGCTTAATGAATTTTAAGGCTCTGTTATCAGAGGCACAAATGTTTGCACCTGTTATGTCTATTTGATGATTATGAAATAATCCTTTTTATCCCAGGTAATATTCTTTGGTCTGAAATCTATATTGGTATTTATATAACCATACCAGCTCTCCTTTGCCTTGGTATTAGAATGTATCTTTTTTGTACTTCTCTTTTAATCTCTTTGTAGCTTTATACTTAAAGTGGGTTTCTTGTAAAGGAGCCTCATTGGCACAGCAGGTAGTGTGTCAGTCTCCTACACTGACACACTAAGCAGCATATGGTGGGGTCTTTGCTTTTTTATCCAATCTGATCATCTCTGCCTTTATTTGGGATGTCTAGGCCAGGCATCAGCAAGTTTTTCTGTATAGGGCCAGAGTAAATATCTTGACTTCACAGGCCATAGGATCTCTGGCAAGTACTCGAAGTTGCCCTTGTAGCATAAAAGCAGCCACAGACAATACTGTTTTCTATATACAGCATCATGTCATCTACAAATAATGAGTTTTACTTCTTCCTTCCAATTTAGATGCCTTTTATTTCTCCTTCTTGTCTGATTGCTGTCGCCAGGACTTCCAGTACTATGTTGAATAAGAGTGGTGAAAGCAGCCCTAACTGGTTTGGCTCAGTGGATAGAGCGTCGGCCTGCGGACTGAAGGGTCCCAGGTTCGATTCTGGTCAAGGGCATGTACCTGGGAGTGTGCAGGAGGCAGCTGAATCGATGTTACTCTCTCATCGATGTTTCTAACTCTCTATCCCTCTCCCTTCCTCTCTGTAAAAAAAAAAATCAATATTTTTTTTTTTTAAAAAGAGTGGTGAAAGCAGACATCCTGTCTTGTTCCTAATCTTAAGGAAAACGCTTGTAGTTTTTGCCCATTGAGTATGATGTTGGCTGTGGGTTTGTCCCATAAATGGCCTTTATTACACTGAGTTAATGTTCCTTCTATTCCCACTTTGCTGAGAGTTTTTATCATAAGTGAGTACTGGCTTTTATCAAATGCTTCTCTGCATTTATTAATATGATCATGTGCTTTTATCCTTCATTTTATTTATGTGGTGTATCATGTGTATTAATTTGCGAATACTGTACCAACCTTGCATCCTTGGAATAAATTCCACTTGATCATGGTGTCTGATCTTTTTAACATACTACTGGATCTGGTTTACTAATATTTTGTTGAGGATTTTAGCATCTATGTTCATCAGGGATGTTGGCCTCTAATTTTCTTTCTTTGTAGTGACTTTATCTGGTTTTAGAATTAGGATAAGGCTGGCCTTGTAAAATGAGCTTAGGAATCTTCCCTCCTCTTGAATTTCTTGGAATACTTTGAGAAGGACAGGTGTTAGTTCTTCTTTGAATGTTTGGTAAAATTGAACTGTGAAGCCATCTAGTCCAGGACTTTTGTTGCTTAGGAGTTTTTTATTACTGCTTCGGTTTCACTGGTTGTAATGTGTCTATTCAGATTTTCTAATTCTCCCTGATTCAGTTTTGGAAAATTATATGTTTCTAGGAATTTACCCATTTTGTCCAGATTGTCCAATTTGCTGGTGCCTGTGGTGTGGGAGAGGGAGTACGCGCAGGGGTCCTGACAGCTGTCCCTTCTGCTCTCTTCCCAGAGCCATATACCCCAGTCTCTCCTCATGTGACTCTAGTCCACTTTGCCCTTCCTCTGCCAAAGCCTGGGGTGATGGCTGCGTATGAAATTTTGTGCTTGAGTCTTTTAAGAGGGTGCCTATGACTTTTAAGCAGATTGCTGTCTCCTCCTGGCAGACAGAATCCCAACTGATTTTTACAGCCAGATGTTACCTGGCCACCTCTTCCTAGCTCTGGTGCTCTGGGCTGGGGAAACCGGCTTGGGGTTGAGACCCCACGTTCCCCAGGGGGAATCTTTGCAGCTGAGATAGCCCTCCAGTATCTCAGCTGCTGCCCATGGGAGCAGGACCAGTCCTTTTCACATCTCCACCCTTCCTACCAGTCTCGATGCAGCTTCTTCTGTAAATCCTTGATGAGACTTCTCTTCAGCTAGTCTTCAGTTGGTTATTCAGGTTGATTATTCTATGTTTTAACTGTAATTACAGTTTGGTCCTGGGAAAAGGTGAGTGTAACATCCATCTACCCTGCCATCATCTTGGATGTGCCTAGATCATTTACTTTTAATGTCATTTATGTGATTATCAACTTGGTTACTTATTCTCCTTTTCTTTTTTTTCCGCTTCTTTTGGATTGTATATTTTCTTTATTACTCACTAGAGGCCCGATGCACAAAATTCGTGCAAGGGTAGGCCTTCCTTCCCGCGGCTGCTGGCACCAGCTTCCCTCTGGCACCCGAAACCTGGGCTTCCCTCACAGCCCCGGCTTCATCCAGAAGGTCATCCAGAAGGACGTCCAGCCTAATTAGCATATTATGCTTTTATTATTATTAATTTTATCTCCTTGTTGGCTCATTAGCTCTAACTATTTGCTGCATTATTGCCAGCCCTGGTGAGCTTCAAAGAGCACCCCTTTCTTTCTGTCTCAGGTGGTTCCCTCGCGTGCACACTGATCAGTTTAACTCACGCCTGGAGGAGGGTCTGCACATCTCCAGAGTGCTCTCTCAACACAGCTTGCTTCTTTCTGGTACTTTGCCCTGAAAACATTGCCTGCTTTGGCCTCCTTACATTCCCAGCTCTGTCTATTTTCTTAAAGATGAATTCTAGGTTCTGCCTAGGTTCTTCCTTCCCGTGCCACAGTCTGGAAACTTTCCAGGCAACTATAGTGCTCAACTTGTTAATTTCTCATCTTTTGGGAATCACTTTACTTTGTTTCCTGATATCCAATGTTATGAATGGACCCAATCTGATTTGTGTCCTTATAAGAGGAGGAAATTTGGATACCCAAGGGTGCATGTGCACAAAGAAAAGAACATGTGAGGACACAACAAGAAGATAGCCATCTGTAAGCAAAGGAGAGGGTCTCAGGAAAAACAAAACTGCAGACACATTGATTTTGGACGTTAAGCCTCCAGACCTATGAGAAAATAAATATCTATTGTTTAAGCCACCTGTGATATTTTGTTATGGAAGCCCTAATACCATGACATAGCGTAATGTCTGTCACATAGTAATTATTCAGCAGGTATTTAGTGATCTGAACATCTCTATATCAAAAGGCAAGGACTATCATATTCATCTTTGTTTTGTAAGCATCCAGCTCAGTAACTAGTACATGGTACTTACAAATACTAAAGAAAATATGAATGAGTTTGGCTGAAGCACAGCCTCTCATAGAGGGCTACAAAAGCGAGGGTGAATCTGTGGACTTTATTCCTAAGTAATTGGTCCAAAATAGAAGATTTTGAGAAGACTACAAGATTAAAGCTAAAATTCCAGCAAAATTAGCTAAATAATGATATGTGCTTGAGGGCTAGAGAAGGGATGCCATAAAGACAAAGAATGAGAAACAGTTAAACATCATACATCACATCTATAAGATAATAATTATGGTCAAATATCTGATACTGGTCACGCTTAGAACCTACAAATTAAAATTCTCTGGCTAACATATTTCATTTCTGTCCACATCATGCTCAAGGGAGAGAATCTGGGTGAACACTTAGGTAACATAGATAGCTTTCAAAAGGTTGGCTTTTGTCTTCTGTGTATATGCTAGTTATTTTCCCAAATGGCTAACTATTCGGCAAAACAGAACACTGTAAGCTTTCAAATACTCATGGGAGCTTGTAAAAGTAATACAACATTCATGTAATTTCCACTTGCTACACAACAGACCCTGAGGTTGTTTTTCTAATACATAACAAGTGGTTCTATTGCTATGAAGAAAAAAAAAAAAAAAGGCCTCATGACTATAGATATGAAATAATCTGAACAGAACCAAATCATGCTTTTTGAATTTTTGCATCTAAAACAGTGAAGGAGTAAAGTTACAAATGTACCATGTCAACTCTGAGAGAGCCATATTTTTTCATTATACAACTGCATTCTGTAGTAAAAGGTTGTTATGCACCAGAAATCATTGCTTCTTTCTTAAGAGCAATATTATTTCAATGTGGTTGTAATTAAGTTACACAGGGGAAAATACCTGGATTGATCTTCTCAACTGGCTTTCTCTAACCACTCAAATTCATTTTTCACTATCAGTCCCAAATTTTTGTTACAAAATAAGAATGAATTTTAAATGTGGTTCAAGGAATGGAATGAGAATAAAGTATAAAGGGTCATTCTAATGCAAGTATGCAGTATCCACTAAGAAACCAATTTATAAAAATTAAAGTCCAATTTAAACAACAATAATGATAACAAGGATAAAAATACGAACTAACCTTTATGGAACACTTGCCACATCCCAGGCACTGTGCTAAGGGCTTAACATATTTAGGTTGAACCATATGAAAATGGTGACTTCATAAAGTTTAACCTAATAAATGTTCTCACATAATCCTTACAACCATCCCAATGAGGAAAGTACTATAATTATCCCTATTTTGCAGATAAGGAACAAAAATTTACAGGGTTTAACTTGATCAAGTTAAAGAACTAGGCAATAGATCTGGGATTAAAGCCTAAAGCACAAGCTCTCATCACCTGCTACACGGTTTCAGCAACCTTTGTGTCTTCAAAAACTGACCGGCTAAGGGTGTAGGCACTCCAGTGCTCTCACATACTGCTCAAGGCAACTATACAGCAATTGTGAAGGTTGTACCCTCACCAAGGACCCAGCAAGGGGATCAAGTGAGGCTGACATCAGCCCATTCTTCACTGCCCAACTGTGGCTGCTGCAGATGCCATCTACACTGAAGAAAATGGCTATTTTGGCTAATAGTTGCCATGATACTGCTGGGAGAAGTGGGAAATTGTGAGAAAAATTTAAGATTCCAGATTAAATGACCTACAAAAGATACATCTTTTTTGATTCAAAAATTTCACTTTAAGAAATTTATTCTAAGAAAATAATTAGGGATGTGTACAAAATTATAATATAAAGATATCTATCAATCTTATATCACAAGAAAAATCTAAAAAAAATCTAGTATATCCAACAATAGGGTATTAGCTATTATAGCATGTCTGTATGATTTAAATAATACAGTAAAAATATATAAAATTCATAAACTTTTCACCAAATATTATATGAATGACTAAGTTTATAAAAATTGTATTTTCATTTTAGTAAAAATATTATGCATGCATGCATTCCATATATAATGAGTGTGAAAAAGAGAGGGAGGCAGGGAAGGGGAGAGGCAGAATACTAGGTAATGAAATTATAGGTAACTTTAATTTTCTTCTTTGTTTTTATCTTCATAAATTTTTATGTGATATATTTAATAGAAAGTAAAAAAGAAACTAAACAAATAATAGAAAGCTTAAGAACTGTTAGATACCAAGTGCAGCTATGTAAAATTGTATTCTGCATCCTGGAATTAGGATATGTGATTTATTATGGTCTAAATTTAGGCCCCCCCCCCCCAAAAACACACAAACAAACAAAAAACTATTTCATGTGGAAATGAGAAATCCAGGTCATTCTAACATGTGGCCTGAGTTGAGGACCACTGCCCTTAAATACACACATAGAGCAAAACTGTATTCTAAATATCTTTAGATAACTGAAACAAAAATGAATTTTTTAAAAATAGAAAGCATCTTACATGTATATCATCTGTTGAAGAAACAGAATTCTCACTAGAATGAAAAAAAGAATATTGGCCCTTGTCAGCTGGGAGCTGGCCTGGCACTATCAGCTAGGCCTTGGTCTACTCAAGTCAAACATACACAAATTTAACCAACATCAGAAAAGGCTACTCTGTGACCACGATGGATCAAGATAAAAACATCCCATAAAGATCATCCCATAATGATGTCTAAACAAAGAGGCCACCCTTTAAGTTGCAGGTTTATATATAATGTATAGTTCTTAAACACACACAAGATAATACCTGTATTCCACACTTGCTTATTTCTGTTTGATTAATAATAAAATATATACAACAAACTGCTAATATTATTTATTTCTAATGGAGAAATTTTACAGATTTGGTAAAAAGATTTTAATTTTTTCTAAAACCATCTCTTAACTCTTTGATTTGTTATAAAAAGCAAGTAGTATTTTGGCAGTGTAAATTATGATATCTTAAGCCCTCAAAAAGAAAATTTAAAAAAAATAAAATAAACCCTGCTCCCTGAAGAACCTATATATAAGTTAGTGTGAACACAGAGGCACATAGTGCTATACTCTAGATCAGGAACTGGACTTGGTTCTTCCTGTCCATGTGGGTGATTTCCTGTGTTTTAGGTTAGACAATCTTTGGTAGATTTATACAGCCCATTGTTTTCAGTAGTCCTTGGTACCTTATAGTTTGGATACACCATAATTTATGCTTACTTTTGTCCTAACCACACTTTTTCGTGATTAGAACAAAAGCATAAATATTGTTCTAATCACAAAAATAACCAAAAAAAATTCTATCCTGGATAATATGAATGACTGCTGCTTCTTTAACCCATCACAGCTTTAGCCTTGCTCCATTCATCTTGCCTTCCAGGTTCTTAAAATATTGAATCACAAAATTATCCACACTTCTTAAAAGTGTCCAATCCACTGCAAAGTCCTTCTTCTTTAATTCCTCCCTTAAGTCACTAACGCAA
Organism: Myotis brandtii; assembly: GCF_000412655.1. NCBI lineage: Eukaryota > Metazoa > Chordata > Mammalia > Chiroptera > Vespertilionidae > Myotis > Myotis brandtii. The sequence continues at coordinate 3,453,641 of NW_005367354.1, read as the reverse complement.
GTGGACAAATCTACAAGGTTCACCATGACATATATTTTCCTTTGACATTCATCTTGTATAACTACAGATATGTTCCTGGCAGTCTTCCCTGGAGGGCACTGAAAGAGTTGGGACTGACTACTGACTTGAGTACAGGGTGGGATCTGGAGTAAAATAATAAAATCACATAAAAATATCTACAAAAATATAGAACAGGTAATGCCTACATAAAGAGGTCTTTTGACATGTAAACATATCCTGTAATGAGTTCCCACAAATTCAAAATTCCCAGCGTTTATCAGCACTGGTGATGTTGACTAAATAATAAATTTTTAATTAAATTCTCAATCAGTTTTCCATTTTACCTAAACAAAATAGAAATCTAAGTATAGAAAGTTAAAGGTAAATGATGAAACTAAACCCTAAGCATAATACATAGAATAAAATCCTCTAAATTAAGTACATTTACTTTAATAAGTTAATAATTTAAGTACATTAGTTCCTCACCAAGAGGAACTAAATACAATAATGTCATTAAAATAAATTAATCTGTTTGAAACATTAGTATTTAAACTTTAAACCACCTTCTCCATCACCAAAGTGAACCCAGCCCAATGTGTCCTTACCTCCTGGGTCCTTATCTGGATTGTATTCTAAAGCATTGCTACAGATGAGGTCAATATCTTTCAGGAAATCCTTCGAAGTCAGGTAATTATGCTTATCAATTTTAGTTATTATTGTTGATAAATCCATTGGTTCCTTGATTACTTCAAGATAATCTGAAACCTAAAACAAATAGAATATTTTAATAAAAATTACTTATGGTATGTCATATATCTACTCATAAAAACACAAAAGAAAACCACATAGTTATTTAAAAATTAAATCTACATATCTAAGAAATAATTAGATAAGGATAACAGTATAGAGCACTTTATGTTTCTAAAGTTACTATGTCATACTTTCCATGAAAGCTTCAGTTTCAAGCCATATCTAAATCAACTCTGAAATGTTCTCATCTTGAACTATGAAAGCAATTGTGTCAGCTTTTTTTTAATCCTTTGGCCATTCCTGAGAAGAGAATGTACAGGTAAATGCACTGATAAAGCATCCATAAATGTTACCTCGAAAAAAAAATTTTTAAAGGAAAATAAAAAGAAATAATGTGTTGTTTTTTAAACAAAACAAAAAAAAATTCTTTCTGAAGGGTGAATCGTTTCATGGAAAGTGTTTTCTGCTCCTTTGGAGTCATTACAAACACTTTGACTTAATTATAACAAAAACAAGCAATGCTTTCATGACTAGTAAAAGATTTGCTGAACTTGTCTCTAAATATAAATAAATCTATAAGCAAAAAAACACATTTTGACCTATGTGCCCAATAAATTATGTTTTATATCTCTTGACCAATTAAGAAAGCTCTATCAACTTACAAATATATTGCCTTCCCCAATGCAAATCTCAAATCAAGTAATTAGGTCTATTACAAAAGCAGTCTTGCAAATGTCTAATTAGTCCAGGACCACATTCTGGGACAGAGTGATTTCTGCTCTCAGAAACTATAAGCAAGTTTTCTCCACTGCAGATGGCATTAATGCCTTGATTTTAAAAAACGTATTATATGCCCATATATATGCATATATATCTGTATATATGCACATACACACATTTTATAAATATTTTTTAAATTTTAGGTAGGTGTGTGTGCATGTTTTCATTTATTTTTCACCCTCAATGAGGTGAAAAGCCAGTCAATCTCCTTCTGGGGAGGGAGTAAAGCTATACTGAACAAGCAATAGGTCCAGAAGATATTAGTTGGATTCCTGGCTCTGGCACTTAGCATACCTTTTGTGCATGACAGAAATGTTTTAAAAACCATAAAGCACTATACAAATTCATATTACTACCTATGCCTTTTTTCCCCTATGCTTAATTTTAAATTCAACATTCATTTTCTAAACTCTTATGTTCTCTGCAGTTTGCTTTGAAAGTTTTAGATATCTCACATTCATTATTTGAATAGAAATTTATGTTTTTAAGTTATCTAAAGGCTATCTTGGTTCCCCTCTTTATTCTTCCAAGAGATCCCTACTTTTCCAGCTTTAAAAGCAAAGAACCAGTAGAATGAAACTGAGAAGAACATAAAAGAAAGCTAGAGCCAGAACCGGTTTGGCTCAGTGGATAGAGCGTCAGCCTGCGGATTCAAGGGTCCCAGGTTCGATTCCGGTCAAGGGCATGTACCTTGGTTGCGGGCACATCCCCAGTGGGGGGCGTGCAGGAGGCGGCTGATTGGTGTTTCTCTCTCATCGATGTTTCTAACTCTCTATCCCTCTCCCTTCCTCTCTGTAGAAAATCAATAAAACTTAAAAAAAAAAAAAGAAAAAAATCTTAATCTTTAAAAAAAAAAAAAGCTAGAGAAAATATAGCACTTAAATAAAAGTTTCATCTGACTAGCATTTTCTATCCCCTTTCACTGTCAAACCATCATTTATAAACTTTATTCTAGCATAGATAGCATTTAAAATCTGACAATCTCTTCTGGTTAGAAAGAAAAAGTTTTCCCTGGCAAACACAAAATTGTTTACTCCCAGCATGGTAGGCTAACTTGGGGCAATCCCTTATCAATTAAGTGTCAGAGTCCCATATCCAATTTGAAATAAAAATACTTAAAACAATCTTAAAACGGTCTGATAGTTTTAAGATTATCTGAAAACACTAGGAGGAAAAAAAACCTGCTCTACAAATATAAAATGGTATGCATTAATTACAAAAGCAAGTCTGGCAAGTCCTGTCATTTCAGTGGGAAAAGATAAAAATGGTAGCTGTAGGTCATGTAAAGAATGTGGGCTTTAAATTTTTTAAAAACTTTGAGTCTTGCCTATATCACTTGCCAAAGTGCCACAGTTTCATAATTTGCAACATAAGGACCTTTGCGAGGCTGCTGAAAGGATCAAATGGATAAAACTACGTATTGTAGATAAATCCTATATAATAAAAGGCTAATATGCAAATCGACCAAATGGCAGAACGACCAGTCGCTATGACATGCACTGACCACCAGGGGGTAGACACTCAATGCAGGAGCTGCCCCCTGGTGGTCAGTGTGCTCCCACAGGGGGAGGTCCACTCAGCCAGAAGTGGGGCTCACAGCTGGCAAGCACAGTGGCGGTGGCAGGAGCCTCTCCCGCATCTGCGGCAGCGCTAAAGATATCCGACTGACGGCTTAGGGGAGCGGGCCTAAGCCATCAATCGGACATCCCCCAAGGGCTCCCGGACTGCAAGAGGGTGCAGGCCGGGCTGAGGGACCCTCCCCCTGCCCAGAGTGCACCAATTTTATGTACTGGGCCTCTAGTATATAAATAAAATTATAGATAGTCCTTTTATTTGGGGAAAAAAAAAGAATAGGTATTTTCAGACTTGCCAGGGGTGGAGGGAGGCGGACATAGTTCATTTTCACAGTTATAGATGAGGTAATAGTTCCAAATGAATCTGATCAGATTTCATAATGAGTATGCAACATTAAACTTTGAATCATCTCATAATTCAAATTTTTAAAAGAGATAAAAAGATTAAAACACCAAAACTGTTCAAACATGGAGTCTGAACTATAAGAAGAAGGTCAGTAAAGATCATATTGTGTTCATCCACACACTATATTATCCCAGGATAAAAAAATAAAAATAAAAAATTTTAATCTAAGTATTTTAGTAGATTCCAAATGGAAAATTTCTTTTCTCATCATCACAAACCATGCTCCCACAAGGACACAAAACAATGCACAAAGAAAGTGAGAAATTTTCCATCAGGAGCAGAAAAAATCCTTAGAGAGAAAAATAATTTTAGCTGCACAGGATATGCTTAACTTCAAGTAGCATGTTAGTCACAGGCATTTCTAAAACATGAAAGACACATTTCAGGTTTCTTAGCTACCTCTTTCAATAAAGTATACATAATTTGAGAAATGCCAATATTAACTGGTATTGTTTGGTTTAATATCAATTATGCTTGTAGAATTTATCCTGGAATAAAAATAGTCTAGTATGGACATTTCACTGAAGTTACTTTTAATCCTCTTCTTAAATTGAAAAATAAAAGATCACAAAGATCAATACTAATTAAGAGGACATATACAAATTGGTCATTAATTTCATCCAAAAGTCACCAAATATTTGCTGATGACATTGGTAGTTATCACATGGATTAAAATTTTACAGGCTAGGGGTAATTTATTCATCCATGCCTTTGCTTTTTTTCCTTCCAAAAAAAGATGTCAATATTTTTTTTTCTTTTAGCCAGTTCAACTTCACTGTTTGCACACTACTGAAACAAGACCTCTTCAATATCCACCGGTTTGCTGAAGATGTTAAAGCGTTTATCTGTGGCCAGCCTCTTGGTTACATCCCTGAGAAACAACCGCAACTCTCTTAAAGTATTTTCCTCCTGGTCCTCCATCCGAATTTTTTCTGATTCTGATAATTGACGAGGTGGAGAAGGTAGTGCAAGAGGAAGCACTTCCATAGCACAAAGACCTAAAGAAAATTGAAGAAAATGTTGATTCCAAGATGGCAAGGCCAGGACCTCAATTACTTTTCTGGCATTCTCTCACAATGTTCTTTTAAGAAAAGGAGAATTCCAAACACAGGTGAGCCACGCAAATCCAGCATGTAAAAATTTGAATGGAAGCCAGATATGTTAAGGAATAGTTTTACTTTATAAAATAACTTACAACAGGACTCCTTTAAAGGGCAAATGATATGATTTTAAATAATTTGATTTTGAAACATTATTTACATACAACTTATGAAAGATATTTCAAACCAACATAAGTACTGTATACTGATTTGCTTGTTTAAAACCTGCTTATCAAAATGGGGTTGCCTTATATGCATGAAAGTGAAATGGTCAAGTACCAATTCATTGATCCTTCCTATTCCCAAAGAATTCTGAGTTTAGTCTCCTATCTTCATATTCTTAGTACAACATAGTATGGATAGTAAATGGCACCTGCTGGGAGCAAAATAAAAGTAGAAACTGAACAGAGAATTCCAAAGACACAGCGAGAAGATGGAAAACTGAGCCTAAAGCATTACATATAAAATATGTGGTATACTATCTACCACATCCCCCCAAAGAAAACAAAAAAACCTTAAAAGGTAAAGTATTAACTTTTAAAATTACACTTCTCTAATTCCTTAAAAGACTTTCCTGGTATCATACTGAAGCTCAGGATTAAAGTTCTAAGGATTCTTGTTGATTTCAAATAGCCTCTAAAATGAAAAATCAAAGTCAACAGAAGCAACTCAAAAATAAAATGAATTATATTAATCATTAACACAGAAAATTCAGATCTATGGAACTAAAATATATCTAGGAGAATGGAAGACACTTTATTAAAATGAATCATTTTCACAATGAAGGATTTAAATACTTAGAAATATAGAAGGCAACAACCAATAATCACTAGGCATAAATTCCATCTTGAATTTCCCAAGGTTTCCAGGGGTGTGGGTGGGATTCACAACTATAGCCATTTGATAGGTGTTCATTAAAACAGAGAAAATGTGGAAAGGAGCCACTAAAGGGCCATCCTATATAATAAAAGCCTAATACATTAAGTATCCGACTGTTCATTCAAGTGTTCAACCAGTTGCTATGATGCGCACTGACCACCAGGGGGCAGACTCTCCGACCAGTAGGTTAGCTTGCTACTGGGGTCTAGCTGATCAGGACTGGGCGAGATGGGCCAGACACGCCCTGAAGCCCTTCCACGGTCTTTCCCTGACCCCAATCGTGTACCAGTGGGATCCCTCAGCCTGGCCTTCGCCCTCTCGCCATCTAGGACCCCTCAGGGGATGTCGGAGAGTTGGTTTAGGCCTGATCCCCACAGGCCAGGCTGAGGGACCCCACCGGTGCACGAATCCATGCACCGGGCCTCTATAACATTATAATGTGTTAGATGACATAACCAGTTAAAAACAAAGAAGTAGAATGAATATGGAAAAGCAAACACTTGGCAGGGATGGGAGATGTATTTAATATCCTACAAGAACAGCGACAAGAAACATAAAAGAACAAGGGGAGATGGCGGCGTAGGTATATGCCTGTCCTCGCCACCTCCCACAATCACATCAAAATTACAACTAAAGTACACAACAACCATCATCTAGAACCACGGGAAAGCTGGCTGAATGGAAGTCCTACAACTAGAGAAGTAAAGAAGAAAGCATACTGAGACTGGTAGGAGGTGCAGAAGTGCAGAACGGGCTGGTCTGGCACCCACCTGTGCCGCTTTTTTAATTGGGAGGGAGATTGTCTCTGCGGAGGCCACCTGGAGAAGCAAGGGGTCCCAACCCCACACCAGACCCCCCAGCCAGGGTCCCAGAGCTGGAGAAAGAAGTCCCTACAGGCAGTAAGAACTACAAGCTATAAAAACCAGTGATAATTAGGGCTCAGTGACACACAGGCTGCTGGAGACCCAGCTGTTCCTCTTAAAAGGCCAGCACCACAAACTGAACTTACAAGGTCCTGCTTCCTCTGAGCTCCAGCACCAGGGTGAGGCTCTGGGGAACACAGACACATACGAGGAGGAGCTGGATTGTCCAGCATCAGGTCAGGAACTCAGGGGTGGCTTTCTCCCAGCCGGAGGTGCTTGCAGGGATCACTGCTCCTATGCTGGGACCTCCCCAGTCCCAGGGCTGACTGGCAGCCATTTCTGTTTGCTCCACCCTGGTGATTCCCTAAGACCCCACCTCATCCAATTTACAACCCCACCCAAGCTGTGTGCAGCAGCTTTTGCATATGAATGGCCTGTTCTTCCTCATCAGGTTAAAATCTCTCAAACAAGCTGTAGCTGGGTCAGGGAGTCCCAAACATATCAATAAAAGGCCCAAGACCTGGCACCAGTGCCAGCCTGCCTTGCTTCATAGCTGGGCCTCATCTGGGCACTTCCAAATCTGATAAAAAGAGGAAGAATCTGCAGATCTCTCTGTAGCTCCTGCTGGATGGCCCCAGGCAGTGGCTCACTTTGCACCTCCTTGGAGATCCAAGGGCCAGTGTATGCAGTGGTCAGTGTGAGACCATACCAGATTACAACTCTACACGTCCATAAGCAACACACTCAAGGGGCAGACTCAGTGAGCACCAAAGCCCCATTGAAGCAAGTCCTGCTCCATAGGGGTGTCTCCTGCAAAGCAGCTCTCCCACTGTAGTCCCAGCTGGTCCTCACAGCCAATTGGCCTGGAGGTCAATTCCTCCCAGGGACACCCACAGCAATCAAGGCTCAACTACAACAAGACTGTGCTCACAGCCCACAAAGAGGCGCACCTATAGCTCCCAGCTCAGGTGACTGGGGAGGCCGAGTCACTGGGCGCTATAGAACACCTACTACACAGGCCACTCTACCAACTCAAGGAGACATAGCAGCTCTACCCAATACATAGAAACAAACACAGGGAAGTCGCCAAAATGTGAAGACAAAGAAACATGTCACAAATTAAAGAAATGGAGGAAAGAAAACTACTGGATATAGAGTTCAAAACCACAGTTATAAGGTTACTCAAGAATCTTATAGAAACCTCCAAAAAAAAAACGGAAAAGGACCAGTCAGAAATTAAGCATACACTGACTGAAATAAAGAATAATATATATGGATTCAACAGTAGAGTAGAGGATTCTGAGAATCAAATCAATGATTTGAAATATGAGGAAGCAAAAAAGACCCAACCAGAAGAGCAAAAAGAAAAAAGAATCCAGCCCTGACTGGTTTGGCTCAGTGGATAGAGCGTCAGCCTGCGGACTGAAAGGTCCCAGGTTCGATTCCAGTCAAGGGCATGTACCTTGGTTGCGGGCACATCCCCAGTGGGAGGTGTGCAGGAGGCAGCTGATTGATGTTTCTCTCTCATCGATGTTTCTAACTCTCTATCCCTCTCCCTTCCTCTCTGTAAAAAATCAATAAAATATATTTAAAAAAAAAAAAGAAAAGAAAAAAGAGTCCAAAAATATGAAGACAGTATAAGGAGCCTATGGAACAACTTCAAGCGTACCAACATTCGAATTGGGGGGTGCCAGAAGAAAAGAGAGAGCAAGATATTTAAAACCTATTTGAAGAAATGACAAAAAACTTCCCCTAACTAGTGAAAGAAATAGACTTACAAGTCCAAGAAGCACAGAGTCCCAAACAAGAGGAACCCAAAGAGGACCACACCAAGACACATCATAATTAAAATGCCAAGGGCTAAAAACAAAGAGAGAATCTTAAAAGCAGCAAGAGAAAAGCAGTTACTTATCGACAAGGGAATGCCCATACAACTGTCAGCTGATTTCTCAACAGATACTATGTAGGCCAGAAGGGAGTGGCAAGAAATATTCAAAGTGATGAATAGCAGAACTTACAGCCAACATTACTCCACCCAGCAAAGCTATCATTTAGAACTGAAGGTCAGATAAAGAGCTTCACAGACAAGAAAAAGCTAAAGTTCATCACCACCTAATCAGTATTACATGAAATGTTGAAGGATATTCTTTAAGAAGCGGAAAAAGAAGAAAAAAAAGATCAAAAATAAGAACAACAAAATGGCAACAAATACATACCTATCAACAATTGAATCTAAAAATCAAAATAAACAAATAAGAAATCAATGAACAGAATAAATTGGTGAATAAAATAGAATCAGAGGCATGTAAATAGAACAGACTGATGATTCTCAGAGAGAATGGGGGTGGAGGCCCGGAATAAACAAAGATCTTATATGCATACTAGAGGCCCGATGCATAAAATTCATGCAAGGGACTCTGCCCTCGTGGCCTCGCCTC
>NW_005367354.1:3427906-3444834 GCF_000412655.1 Myotis brandtii | reverse complement strand
GGGAAAATGAGGGACATCTATAATAATCTCAACAATAAAGATCTTTAAAAAAGAACAAGGGGAAAGAGGCTTAGATTTTTTTTTAACTAACAGGATTATTATTTTCCAGAAGAGGCTGAAAGATTAAGTAAAGAATTCTTATCTTTAAGACTAGGAAAAGAAACTCTTTTGAATGACTTGGAATATAGTCCTTATTTAAGGCAGGGGACTGAAATCTGACAAATTTTGAGGCCCCTCTTAATGCTCTGAGCCCAAATCTAAGAAAACTCTAATCCTCAAAACAAAGCCATGATAGATTTCCAAGTGCCTAGGTAGCATAAGATACCTATAATAATAAAAGCATAATATGCTAATTAGACAGGATGTCCTTCTGGACAAAGCCGGGGCTACAAGTGAAGCCGGGTCCCAGGTGCCAGAGGGAAGCCAGTGCCCGGCAGCCAGGGGAAGGAAGGCCTACTCTTGCACAATTTTGTGCATCAGGCCTCTAGTCTAATATAATAGGTGCTCAATAAATATTTGAAAATATAATCAATAAATAAAATAAACCAGAAAAGGCAAATGTTCCAATCAGCTCCTGGCCCTCAAAGTAATCAGCACAACACCTGGTGTTTCACAAACTGACAGTTTGAGTCCTCAGTACTTACAGTGACTAAAACAGAACGAACCAAAGACTTTTTTCCTTTGATTTTTTGAGCCTCAGAATGTGAAATCTACCAAGAGCATCTGGATTGAAGTGATAAGGAGAACACTTCAGTAACTGTCATCTATTAGTAAAACTTTATCAATGAGGCTGTACTTCTCAATCTGAAATCAGGTGAACACATTGCCACTTCTACATAAGTCCATCTAAAGATAAATAGAACCTGAAAACTATTTTCACTTCCACAAAGAAATGGATTTTTGAAAAATGACTCCAAAAAAAGCCATCTCTTAACTCCACTCCCCACGCCCATTTTCCTAAAGGATTTAGGAACTTTACCAGTGTGTTTCCTTCGTGGTGGAGCTACTGATGCCTGATTAAGAATCAATTCTTGGAAAAATTTTCTTCTGTCTTCTTCAGTAGGCCTCTGAATATATAAGACCTCTTCATACTGTATTCTAAAGATACATTTAACCTATAAACAAACACACACACACAAAAATATTAAATATATAGAGAATTAAAAGCTTACATATTATATCCAATTATAATTTCTTCAATTTTCAGTACCATTTGCAATCTTCATTTAAGATTCGTGTGGGGTTAGAATTAACCTAGTCCCAGGCTATACTATTGAAAAGTTCAACCTCATGGACTAAACAAGAATGGAAGAATGATTTAGTTGCCCAAGTCATTAATAAATTATACTATAGCTGGAAGAGTCAGAGGATAATAGTAAAAAGGATAGTTGAATATAACAGTCAGATGGCAACAATCTCAGAGGGCTTTTTGCACAGGAGCTGAAAAGTAATTACCTAGCACCTACAACAGACAGCTGGCAAGTGGCCAACACTGCCTGCTCTTCCACTGTTTCTCTGCACTTCCTCTTCTCTGGCTTCCTTTCCTGGATTCTTTCCATACCGACTCTATTTCACTGTATTGTCTAGAATCCTGGTATCACTGCAGATGAACTATACCTCAGTCTCTTTACAGAATGCTCCACAATGGCACTATCTTCCATGCAAAACTCCCAAGCAAAATTAGTAAGTCAGTTTCTTCCAGCTGCATTATCTATACCTCTCCTGTGTTCATCTGCTCTATACAAACTTTAATCCCAACTATCCCCCTTGCAAGGTATGCTTTTAAAATCCTCTTTATGTCATCCACATTTGACTGCACTTAATTTATATGTTTTTCTAGAAGGTCTATTTCTACTTCTAGACACCAAACTCCCTAAGAACAGACCATTTCTTAGTCATCTGTTTTTCTATACCTTACCACAGGGCCTGGCACACAGTAATGCACAAGCATGTACTAATGAGTAATGCTCGTTCTTCTGTTCCCCAACCCACATCAAACTGGGAAGTATAATTAAAAAGGGAAGCAGTCACTAATATGAGAAAGTACCAACCATGACAGTATGGGAATACTGGATTAAAATTCAAGACATCAGATTTTAGCCCAAATGTAGCCATATATTTGTGGTAAGCTTTAGACAATCTATTCAATTTGTTATGTCTAACCACTTACTGAATTGAAGACTATGAACTTCATAAATATTATTTCAATCTTTATAACAATGAGGTATGAAGGCACTCCTCATTTAAAAGATGAAAGTTGGGCTTGTAAATGTTTAACTAACTAGCTTAAGGTCACAAAATGAATAAATAGAGAAGACTAGATGACATAATCTATAAAGGACTTTTCTAGCTCTAAAATTCTAAGATAGAGAAGAAACAATCAATGAAAAGTAGAAACTAGAATTCAAAATTTGAATGGAATTTATTTACCTCAACCCAAAGCCAAATCCTTTAAGAGTTTATAAAATTTCACTTTGTATCCTTCCAGTATTTTTTTTAGACTAGTTACCTGTGCAATTCCCTCCAACCCTTTGGTCTTTGCTTTGCTGGCCCTTATTCAGAAGTTCTGATGTGTATATTTACCACTGAATACCATTATGTGCCAGACACTGCAGTTATAAACTTGAAGAAAATAGGCTTACTTTCTGCTATCAAGATCTTAAAGAGTCTCAAAAGAAAGCATTCTGATACCATAAAGGTAGAGAAACATAGAGGAGACCCTGTAAGAGTGAAGAGGCATTAGACAAAATATAGCCAAAATAGCTAACATTAATTCTGACCTGACAAAATACGTAGACACAACACAACACCCTAGAACCGTGGTCGGCAAACCACGGCTCACGAGCCACATGCGGCTCTTTGGCCCCTTCAGTGTGGCTCTTCCACAAAATACCACGTGCGGGTGAGCACATTGCAGTGCGATTGCAACTTCGTGGCCCATGCGCAGATGTCGGTATTTTGTGGAAGAGCCAAACTGAAGGGGCCAAAGAGCCGCGTGTGGCTTGCGAGCCGCGGTTTGCCGAGCTGCAGTTTGCCGACCACTGCCCTAGAAGTACCAGAATTTTGTTCAAAGATAGCAAAACATTTATTTTCAGTTTTAAATATTCTCCCTTCTCAACATTTTTCAACACTGTGTTGAACTTTGCGAATATAAAACATACCAAAAGTAAGTCTACAATAATCCTGTGGTATTCCTGCCAGGTTATTACAATGATCTCAGAATCCATCATTTTATAAGTAGGCTAAATTATTTTTCTTTCAATTTACTCCTAACTTATTTTCTGACATTCTCAGCCTCAAACATCATGCTGCAAGAAGACAAGCCTTGTATAATTCCCTGTAAAAATCATTCTGTCTCTCACCGTGGTTCACATTGGTCTTTATACATGCAACTCACTCTTTCCTAAACCAGTTTTTAACTCTCCACTCAAGCCGATGCTTTCTGGGTGACGCTTTCTCTGACTTCCCCAGGTATACTTATGCATACCTTCTAATGTCTCTCATTAATCCTTTTTCAAGCTCAATGGTTTTTTAGTACATTCAGCTATACGACCATCACAAGTCAGTTTTAGAACATTTGCATCACCTCCAAAACCTTCCCTCATGCCCATTTGCAATCAAATCCCTCACATTCAGACACCCAGACCTACAACTAGAGATTTGCTTTCTATCTCTAGAGAGTTGCCTCTTCTACAAAGTGTATATCATGCAACTAGTAGTCTTTTGTGTCCAGCTTCTCTCACTTAGCATCATATACTGAGGTTCATCCAGACTTTAAACTGTATCAGTAGTTTATTCATTTATTGCTGACTAGGAACTTCACCACATGTATATAGAATATTTTGTTTCAACAATCACCAATTCATAAATACTTGGGTATTAAAATAATTTTTTGAAAATCAATTTCATTCACATGACTTGATATACTACTTTTTTCTAAAACTGTGATTTTTACCTTTGATTTTAATATATTAAATATAAATTGAATTTGAACTCAAAAGCTAAATATCGGATCTGAAAAATATACATCATCATCATAATATTCAACTTAGCATGATGCTGCCAATGAAAAAGCTGAAAGGTCAAATCCCAACAAATAATCTAACAGATGAGAAGGATAATTATAATGGAATTGATGACAATACAGCTAAAGTCTTTTTAGTAGATGCTATATATATACATGTTGGGTTCTGGTCTAAGCATGAAATATCTCAATCTTCACAACAATAGTGAGGACTATATCACTACTATATCAAAAAAGAAACAAACTTAGATGTTAACTTGTTTAAGTCACAGAACTAGTAAGTGGTACAACCAAGGCATGAATCTTGACAGTTGATTTCATAGTAATTAGAGAGATAAACCCTGATGTGAGAGAGAAACACCGATTGGCTGCCTCCAGCATGTGCCCAGACTGAGGATCAATCCACAACCTGGGTATGTGCACTAACCAGAAATCAAACCTGCCACCTTCTTGGTGCACAGGACAACACTCCAACCAACTGAGCCACACTAGCCAGGGCAAGGTCAACTATTTTAAAACAATATACTAACGATAAACATTCAAGCAGTTCTTACCTCTTCAGGAAGTTCACTGTACATGGTTTCAGAGGTAGACAACAGAAATATAGGTGAAAATGATGGTATATCTTGTAGCAAAGTCAGAAAAGTTGCTCTCACAGTTTCACTGACAGCTTCCCACCAATCACCAATGTGAGGCATGTAAACAATACTAGGTACTGTTCTTCGAGCTTCACGAAAAATCTAATTAGGAATTAGAGAAAAAGGAATTAAAAATTCAAACTGATATCATTCTAAAGTCTACCCAGTAAACCCCAAATACAAAAAATGTGTCAGGCCTATTATAGTAATTCTTTTCAGTAATTCTTTTCACAATATTTAAGTTGTGCAAGATATGATGCACAAGCCATATAGCTTCTATCTACCCTTGCCCCACCTAAAGTATTTTTCGCCATTTTATAATTCCTATTCAGTAGATATTAATAATATAAAGGTATCAAACTGTTCCACTTATCTATAAAATATGCTGCAAATGAAGAGATAAGGATGTCACCTACATCAGAGATATCAGTAAGCACACAAAAAAGGAAGACATAGTTTACATGTTTGTGCACATTGGCTAAAATCACTAAACATATGAAATAAACATTTTAAACAAAATGTACCACCCTAGACTTAAAATTAATGTACTACTGCTGAACCACTTCTTCACCTCTCTAAATTATCTTAATTCAATCTTCAATTCAAAATCGTCACAAAATACCCTGGCATCTCAAGCAAGCAATAAATATATTAGCACAAAACTCTGAGACACTCTGTCAGAAAATACAAGATAAAGTTTCCTCAGGTATTAAAAAGAGTCCTATTGTAGCTTCAGTCTGCCAACAAACACCAATAAAGAACAGGTTGGCTATCAGTAAGCTGCCAAGCAGAACTACAACCCTTTACATATACGTCAACAGCTCAAGAGCCCATCAATAAATTCTCACAGGTTAATATGACATCTCTTTAAGACTTTTAACAAGTGTAGAAATAAGTGCAAAAATCTATCTTTCTTCAATTTAGAGAATTCTATTTCTAAAATTCTCTATTTTTCCTTATTTTAAAACACACATTTCAATTAACCTATATAATGTTCAAGATACAGAAATAAGAATTTAATATTTAAAATGATTAGGATTATAGAAACGTTTCTAAGAATGAAAAGGATTATTTTTCTTAATGAGGAAGCCTACCAGTTGCATGAATTTTTCAAATATTACATTTTATACAGTTTAAACCTCCTGTATAAAATATATTGCCAATTTAATAATAAACCAGATGAAAGATGCTCAAATAAAATGTAGATGTTATGATCACTCACATCAAAAGTAACATTTGCTCCTTCCCTTCCTTTAACATTTGCATATCCACCAATCCAGAACAGTTGTACAGTACAACTCCTTCAGGACTCAAATTTTGACCTTTTCTGCAAACATGCACCCTCTTATCCTGGATCTTGAAAATCCAAGGATTATTGTTTTCCAAAGTTCTTGTAGAAAATTCATAAGAGAAAAACAAGCATAAATATCGGCAAAATGAAGGAACCACACAGCAGCACAAAGGCAAGTGAGGCATTTGATTTACAAAAGTATTGTTACATGCCACCCAGATTAGGCATGATGTGTGAAGACAGTGACCAATGCCTTTGTCACTTTCCAGCTCCCACTCTGTGCTGGTAACTAGGGAGTCAGCTGGGAGAAAAAGTACATGAAAAAGACTAACAAGCTATACAGCTTACTGAGAAGCCTCACCAAAGTAGCTACCTAATTCAGCTGTGCAGGTACCACGTGCGCAGGGAGGTGAGAAACTAACGTGTTTTTAAAAAATGAAATTTGGCCTTTCATTCTAGTACCTGTAGGTTAGGTTTTCTTGGCAGATGTGTTGAGAACACCTAACTGCTAACAAGTGTTAAAGAGTATGGGCAAAGCAACTCAAGGTTAAGGGATAATAAAAACTTTACAGAGCCAGCAGTTAAATAATGCTGTACTGTAGTGTTTTAAACTTATTTGCAGGGCTGAACTAGATATATATAAGCATCACCAACACTAACAGAGTTGAGGGTTTTTCAAAAATTTTTCTCCTAAGCCTTTAGAGGAAAAACATCTTTAATTTCTAGAAAAACTGAACAGCACTACTAAAACAAGTTTTCTTTTAAATTCTTTGCTCCATTGTATCTCAGAGTATTAAAACAAACTTTCATATTTTCTTTAAATATATACTGAATCTGTTCTAATTCTCCAGTTTTCATAATGAAAATTCAAAGAGTACAGACTCTGAGAATAGTATTTAAAATTTCAGAAAAAAAGGATAATCCTATTGTGACTTTTCTATAATGTAAAAACAGCTCTTCAGCAATTTGCTGGTAGCTTTTAAAGTTGTGGAATAAGATACATTCTGTGAAACCAATTAACCAGATAATTCCAAGTAGAAAATTAAGCCTAGTTTTAGTGAAGTGGCAACTGTCTTGGGAATAAGTGATGCCATTTGATAACTAGAAAAATACTCACCTACAGGGTGTCTTGGATTGGTGGATGTGCAAGATGTAGTAGAAAACAGAAAAACTGTTATAGAGAAAAAAAGACAGTAGGCCAAATTACTGAACCAACCGTTTCAAAACACCTCTGACATGACCAGCACTCTTGCACAAATAAAATGAACAAACATCAGTGTATGGGAACTGTTCATTTTGATTCTTTAAACAATATACTCCATTTCCTTATGGCCTCTTCTTGCCCCCAGATAGCATGGTCCCTTATATAACACAGTTTTGTTTCTTTATTTTAAAAAAAATCACAAACTACTCCCTCTGAATATTAAAGATATGAAAGGCAAAAATCAGGCCACTGAAGTTAGAAGTACCCATGCAAGGAAACACTAATAACACAAACTGCATCTATAGTCCTTATCATCTCAAAAGCTAGATTTTCAAGTCAGTACTTTAGCTGCCAAATTAAAATGTTCAGGGCACAAAAATGTACTATATTTTAAAAATTAAGAATAGACAGCCCAGGTGGCATGGCTCAGTGGTTGAGCATCGACCTATGAACGAGGAGATCATGGGTCAATTCCAGGTCAGGGTACATGCCCGGATTGTGGGCTGGATCCCGTGTGGGGGGTACAGGAAGCAGCCGATCAGTAATTCTCTCTCATCATTGATGTTTCTATCTCTCTCTTCCTCTCCCTTTCTCTCTGAAACCAATAAAAATATAATAAATACATAAAAAGAATATACAGCCCTTGCTATTTCCCTCAGAATGTGAAAGCTAGAATAATTTCAAAACAAATATATATGAAGCAGAAAGCTCCAAGCCAGTACAGCTTTCACTTTCCTAAAAGGAGCTGTATAAGAGAGAGGAAAACAACTTTTTGTCATCAATAAACTTCCAGAATTTGTTCTGATCACATTTACAGTATTATGAATGTGCTAAATTCATACAACGTAAGTAAAAGAAAAGTCTTGGGGGCTAAAATATCTCAATTTTTATAAAAATTTAAAAGCACTATTGAAATAAATTTAATGCCTTATACCATGTTATCACAAAATATTAAAATAGATATCTATGTTGCTGATATTTGTACTTCATATATATCATTTTACTCCATTTATATTCTATTTACCTAAGATTTATTAAGCACCTCTGTGAAAAGAAGGCACTGTTTTGGATATGAAGATTCAGGAATGAAGAAATAAAGTACCCAGTTTCTCTCCAAGCATACAAAAATCAGCTTGTTATAAAACATAACTATACTAGGATTTCTGAATAATAGTTATAATACAAATAGTTATAATACAAATCAACTTGTTATGAAAATTAAATCGCCCAAATTTCTTTTCTGGTATTTTCTTTGCCTAAAAACTTCAAGAATTTTTGTAAATGTGGTAGACGATGGACCGGTATGATTTAATTTGTTTACAATTCAAAAACAGAAAGCCATATACACAAACACAAGAGTATCCAAAGTATACACAGACTGCTAGGAAAAATCCAGAAACCCTTATGCACAAACACACGAGAATCCAAAGTAAACACACAGGTAAGTATATTAGTTCCTTAATGCTACTTAATCAAAAAGATTTCCTCTGAGCATTTCCAGGTACATTTTCTTTCTGAGGAAAGAAAAATACTAAAGTTTTCACCTAAAAAAAGACCTTATTAACCATTTAAAATGATATGCAACATCGTATAGGACTCAAACTGACAGACCATATACAAATGTATCAATTCAACCATACTTCTGTATTAATGAAAAAGATAAAATACAGCACACTCAATCACTCTTTGCCTAAATCAACAATAGAAATAATACAAAAGGCAACAAAATACATTTGAAGATGTCAGAAAAGGGAAATCATAGTTGTTATTGTTGTTTTTAAGAGTGTTAATACAGGTAAGTCTTTTACTACAGATACTAACATCTCTGGCCTTATTGTAGAATTCAATAATCAATCGTGAACTTAATGAAACAACTATAAACCTTCCAGGCTACACCAAGGTTTTCCATTCTCCTTCTACAGCCTATGAATTACTCAGTTAACATGTACACACCTACACACACACTTCCACTTCGTGATCTCTGGCAATTGTTTCAGTAATAAATGTCTAACAAGTATCCAGTGATCAGCAAAAGTACTACATTTCCCAAAGTGGGATCTACTGATGACCTAGAATAGTAAAACCTAGGATATTTAAAGTGCAGATTCCTAGGGCTCACCCCAAATTTAATGAATCAGAATCTATGGGTGTGGAGCCAGGGAATCAGAAAATTTGATAACCATGCCCAGAAAATTTCAGTCAATTTGGATATTAACTTTTTATTATATAGGATAGGATAAATACAGCCCTTTAAAGGTGATTTAGAACTTCTTTCCTTTACGATTACCTTTCATGTTCATGTTACAGTATTTAGTAACCAATTTTATTTTTTTTATGTTTTTACTGATTTTCAGAGAGAGAGAAAGGGAGAGGAGAGATAGAAAGAGGAACATCATCAATTGGCCACCTTCTGCACACCCCCTACTGGGGATCAAGCCCAAAACTCAGGTATGTGCCCTAACTGGGGACCACTTGGTTCCTGGGTCGATGCTCGACTGCTGAGGCACACCAGCCGAGCTTTAATAACCAATTTTATATTAAGTATCTTAGAGGCTGGGGAAAAGAGCACAGAATAATGATTAGCCACAGACTGAACCCTTATGTTCCACATTTATTTAGAGATGATCTTGCCTACAGGAGAACTAGCTCCCAAGAGAAGCAAGGCAAAAGAGAAGGAAAAACAGGAAAAATAGGACAGAAGTATAGAAAGAAGGGTTTTTTCATCTTTCCAGTCTTTCAGCACCTGATTCATGCTCTCTCTTCCCAAAGACTCACACCTAACTTATACTCAGGCTTGCCAATCTCTACAAGTTAAGAATAAGCTCCTCAGCTTCATCACATAATGAAGATTTTTAAAAAGACAGTATTATGTTCATGAATTTAAAATATTTTTAGATAAGCACTTAAGATACAAATAGAGATTAACCAGAACAGTTAGTCTGGTCTCTGGCCAGTGTTCAGAGGAAGTCTGAGCTTCTAGTACCATGACTACAAAATTCTGACTCAGTTCCTTGGCAGAATGGACCATCCAGTTGATGGTCACTCAAGAACAAGCTCTACTTCTAACCCAGGAGCCTACAGGTGAAAGCAGAGATGAGACGTCTTGGTGTATTAGATGCAATGTAATACAACCAAAACAATAAATACTGGCTTTTTGTTGTTTTCCACTACCAAGTGACACTTCTCTTTATCCTCTCCACTCACATGACAAAAAAAAAAAGTAGTAGTAAGAGCCAAGAAATGTGAAAGAGACCAAAGAGCATGCAGTTAGAATTCAAATTTAGCCCAATGATGCCAACTAGGATTCAGGAAAAATAGTTCTAGGATCTCAGTAATATCAATGTATAGTTTACTACAATGCTTCCTAAGTACTTCCTTACTAAGCCAGAAATGTATGTAAATATGTACACATACTAGCCATAAGGAACAACAATAGGCAGACTACCCTCTCATTTTGAAAATGTTCCTCTTTCTTTTTTATTGATTTTTTTTAATGCACATACTTTATTTTTTCTTAAAATATAGTTGACATACAGTATTAGTATCAGGTGTACAAAACAGTGATTCAACATTTATTTATACATCTTACGAAGTGATCTCCACTTTAAGTCTAGTAACCATCTGTCAATGTGCAGTGTGCTTACAGTATTGTTGACTATATTCCCTATGTTGTACATTACATGTCTGGATCTATTTATTTTATAACTGGAACTTTGTGCCTTTTTTTTTAGAGAAGAAGGGATAGAGAGAGAAACATTGATCCGTTGCCTCCCGTACGTGCCCCCACAGGGAATCAAATCCGCAACCTGGGCATGTACCCTGACTGGGAATTGAACCCGCCACCTTTTGGTGTACAGGACAACACTCCAAGCAACTGAGACACACCGACCAGAGTGAATCACATTTTCCTTTCAATGTGATTCTATCTTGTTCGATTGATACTGTCAAATATACATATAAAAAGAAAAATAATATTCCAAGCAATGCAGCAGAGTATAAACTAAAATGACCAATTTTATCCATTTCCCCAACCCTTCAATTTCCTTCCTCCATGCCAAAGCAATTATTATTAACAGGTGGTTATTGTTGTTTGGGGGGGGAGCATATTCGTAGATAAACTCTCCATTTATATATAAGCATGGATATAGCATTTTTAAGGCTTTTTTTACATAAAGAATATCATACTTAGATTGATTTAAAACCTGCTATCTCCTTCATCTTTCTATATCAGCCTATGTAAGACTACCTCAGCTTTGTTAATGGCTTCACCATATCCCTCTGTATGTGAGAATATACCATAACTTATTTTAGCCAGTCCACCATTAAAGAACATTCCGTTTGTTTCTTTTGGTCTTATTTTGTTTGGCAATTTTACACAATGCTGTCATGAATATCCTTGTTCATTCAGCAGTGAATACTTACAGCTAATATACCTTTAGGGAAAATTCTTTAATGTAAATTTCCTGGGTCAAATGGTATATGTACTTGAAATTTTAAAAGACAGTGCCAAAGTACACTCCAAAATCGTTCAATAAATTTACATTTCTACTAACCATGTCTGAGTGTCCCACATCTCCAATGCTCGGTGTTATCAAGCTCTTTATATTTACAAACCTAACAGTTGTTTTAAAATGGTATCTCATTGCTTTAATTTGCATATTTTTTCACTCATAAGTGAGGCTAAGAATCTTTTCAGATTTTTATTGGTTGCTTTTTCCATTTTTTTTTCTCCCTATAAATGGCATGCTCCAATTTTGCCAACTTTTATATTAGGCTGTTAATATTTCTTCTTACTAACATTAAGATTTTTTTTATGTTTAGGAAACTTGTCCTTGACATGCATGTTAAAAATATACCTACCAGATTATGTCTATTAATTTTATTTAAATAATTTTTTGGCCATGTGTAGTCAAATTTGTTCATATCTTTATGTTTTCTGGATTTTGTTCATTGCTTAAAAATCATTTTCCCATACCCAAGATAATAAATATATGACCTTATGAATGCTCATAACAGTTCCACTGACAATCTAGAATTTGTTTTTGGGTTACAGAAAAAGGTAGGAAATCCAGTTTGTTTTGTTTTTTTTCTTTTCCCCTTATTGAACCAGCCAGTTTTCTAAGACCATTTATTAAATAATCCATCTATTCTATCTACTGATGTTAAATAGCATCATCATCAGATACTAAATTCTCATTACTATACAGGCATAAATGAATTCTCTCTTTTGTTCTATTACCTTATCTATCCCTACACGGGTACAAATTCTTTACTACTCTATTACATCTATTAGTTCTATTACATCTTTATTACTCTACTAAAGGCCCGGTGCATGAAATTCGTGCACGGGGGTGAGGGGGTCCCCTCAACCCAGCCTGCACCCTCTCCAATCCAGGACCCCTTAGGGGATGTCCAACTGCTGGTTTAGGCCCGATCCTGGGGATAGGGCCTAAACCGGCAGTTGGATATCCCTCTCGCAATCTGGGACCGCTGGCTCCTAACCGCTCACCTGCCTGCCTGCCTGCCTGATTGCCCCTAACCACTCTGCCTGCCGGCCTTCTTGCCCCCAACTGCCCCCCTTGCCGGCCTGCTCACCCCCAACTGCCCCTCCTACCTCCTGGCCTGATCACCCCTAACTGCCTCTGCCTCGGCCCCACCACCATGGCTTTGTCCAGAAGGTCTCCCAGAAGGTGTCCCAGTCTAATTAGCATATTACCCTTTTATTAGTATAGATTATTCAAACGTTCAATGAGCACTTCCTAAGCTGCACTGTGTCAGAGATACAGAAATGGTGAAGACACGATCCTTTGGCTAAAAATCTTATTCCCCTAACCTCTAGTTATAACATGGCACACTTATAATAAATTCATAGTTATATGTTAGAACCTCAAGAAATATAAGCAGTCTCACTAGAACTTTGTTTCACAACTTAGCAAATATAACGTAGTTGAAAACCAAATATCACGTTTCTAGATAAATGTTAAGTCTTGGCATCTCAAATTGGGTATCATTTCCCTTCCTATAAGTACAGAGTTAAGTCTAGAAAGGCTCTGAAACCATAGCTTTGAAAAAAGGGTCAGAAAAAGGCAAAAGAAATTCCCTTTCTACACCATTTCATTAAACTTTAATACAAGAAACAGAATATTAAAATTTCAGAAATGAAGTATCATTGTAAAAACAACAAACTCACTTTGAAAAATGTTACACATCAAAAGAATTCTCTACCTTAATATTATGTTAACAAATAAGCAACAAAAAGTTAATATTCATATTATTGTTCTTTGAAAAAATTTATCTATTAACACTACCAAGGAAGTTGCAACTGCTCTGACATGGCACAAACCTACCTGTGCACATGATTCTTCAGGTGTTTTGGCACTAACTGAATAAAGTGCTGGGAGATCTAGTCTGTGCACAGAGAATTTTTCTAGAGTGTGCAAAAGCGCTGGAGCAAGGTGAGAAGTTTGACCTGAGCCTCGTTCTCCAGACAGCAATAATCTTGGCCTATAAGAGGTTGGCTGATGATATGGTGACCTGCAATACATGTAAGACATAATAATTATTTTGAAACCATACACTCTGAAAATCAATATGAAATATTAGGCAATATATTTACATTAAAAGAATATAACTCCACATTAATAGAACTTCCCTATCTTTCTTATTTTTTAAGTAAAGTGAATCATTTTTCATTAATTAGTTTTAAAATGTTGATCTCTCTGACCATAATAACCAAGAGGTAAAAGTATAAAAACCACTTCTAAAAAAAGTAAAAATATATTAACTTGGAAAATGTTTCAGACACTATGTGTGATTTAGTTATCATCAATCCATGGTCAAATGTTAAGAATCCCATTTCAACAAGGAGGTACATCTGAAGATTATCCAAAATATAGGACTTTTTTTTTAAATGGTTAAAATGTTAAATTGTATGTATTTTAACCACAATTTTTTAAATGGGGGGAGGAGGGTAGGACTTTTTCATGGCAGCTAATTTTGTTTCTAGGCTAATACTCTCAAATATGACATCTAAAGCCCTACACTAGAGAAGGTAGGTTTATGAAAATATATTAATGAAATTCAAATAAATAAAACAAATTCATATACAATTACTATAGGTAATGAAGTAAATTCTAAGCAATGCAATAAGCAAATAAACAGAACTAATGGGAAGAAATAGAGAAAACACTGTTACTTGAAAAGGATGATTATGTACTAGAAAATCCAAGAGAATCATCTAATAATTGTCAGAATCTACCAGCAAAGTAATAAGACAAAAGATGGAAAAAGAAAGGCAAAAAGATTTCCTAAATACCATCAAGAACCAATATAAAAAAAGAAATGAGATCCTATTTACAACTGCAAAACACAAATGGCAAAACAAACATTATAAGAAAAGTATGAAATGATATAGAATACATCATGAGTCTGATTTTATAAAGACATATGTATTTTATTTTATACATTTAAAAATTCAAATCAAAATCCCAAAAGAATTTGAGAGAGGGAGATTTAAAGCTTATTCACCACATTATCTGGAAAAAATAATCAATAAATTTTTGAAAAAAGATGTTAGGTCCAATTTTACATTTAAACCTATTTTACTAACAAACACTTCATACAAATTTATCGTTTAACTTTCTTAACAATTCTGTGAAATACATAGTTTCCACCTATTAAACAGACGAAGAAACCAAGGTTCAGAGAGGTTAGGTATAAGATTGTATAACACAGTGGTGACAGATTTCAAATTCTCATTCAGGCCCATATAATCGCAAAGCCCAGGCTCCCAACCACACTATGTTAAGATGTGCCCTACTTTATACTGAAACATATTACAGAACAGAATAACAAAACAGAATGTAGAATATACCAAGGAAAAGTAACACATTTCAGTGGAAGGTAATAGGCAACCCAGGAAACAAATCACAGTAACTGAAAGAATGTTACATAAAATAAAAGCATAAAAAAATGGAAGAGGGTGAATTACAAAATAAATGTTTAAAATAAGGAGGATTCAGATCCTCATTTCAAGGAATAAGTAAAATGAATGCTCACACAGAAACAAATAAGAAAAATCAAAAGATACATGTATCTAATTCATACAAATTTTTAAACTTTTATAATTCAAAAATTACAACCTGAACCAAATGGTAAACAACCAAATAAGATCAAGAATTTGCCATTAACAAAAATGGTTCTCAATGCATAAAGAGGTGATGTGCATAGAGTTAATAAAGAATACTTTCATGAGCACAGAATATAAGCAGATCAAAAAAAAAGATGCAAATAGATAATATTTTTAAAATGTTCATTCATTTAACAATTGTAGAATGCTTCCTAAGCTGAATGTGTTGGCCCTACACATTCTAATGATGCCACTGTTATCACAGAACTCCTAACTGAATGGTACTTGGTGGAAAAGGGATATACATAAATTATTATAATACAGTGTGCTTAACAAGCAGCACTGTTTAAGACTCATAGAGAGACCCCAATTAAAGACTCATAGAAGGCTTTCCTGGAAAAGCGTTACTGAAGCACAAACCCAACAGACGGGAGGCAGAAAAGATGAATACCGAGAAATAAAAACAGGATGTGCAAAGGACCAGAGGCTAAAAAGGCCTTGGCCCTTTGAGCTAAAGAATACAGTTCATATAGCAGCTTCTTTTAAGGTTTTAGGGCAATGCAGGGGTAAAGGTACTGGGGGGTGGGGAGCTTAGGGAAGGGAAGTGCAAAGGAGAAATGCTATGAAGGGTTTTGTAAACCATGTTATAAGTTTGGAATGTTCACTAAAGACAATGAGAAAGCATTAAGATGCTTAAGCAGGGGAAGTGACATAATCTCACACACGATATTGGAAGGTAACTCTAGCCCAGTATGTCAGTACAGGGAAGGATTTTTATAAAGAAGGCAAAACAGGAGGAAATATGACCTGTTAGTGGTTTGCTATAATAACCCGAGCATGAGATCTTAATGACAGTCTAGACAAGAATACTGTGAGAGAGGTGAGAAAGAACACCCTGAGATGAGACTTATTTAGTCAGGACATTGTCATTGACTAAATACAGAAGGAAAGAGGAGGAAGCTGAGAATGATGTCCAATTCTAGTTGGACAACTGAACGAGTAGGAGCTCACAGGACTCAAAGGAAGAGAAGGGGGGACACAGTCCAGTATACACTAAAAGATCCATGGCACAGCCTGCAGGGGTAGCTCAGTTAGAGTATCATCCCGACACAACAAGGTTGCAGGTTCAATCCTCAGCATACTATATACGAGAAACAACCAATGAATGCATAAACAACAAGTCAATGTCTCTCTCTTTCCCCTTCCTCTCTCTCAAATCAATAAATAAAATTAAAATTAAATATCTATGGCACAAAAAAGGAAGATAGGTAGTTGGACAGGGTCTAAGGCTCAAGGGTGATCTAGCTTTGAGAAAGATGTAGTGGTTATTAACAGATGAAAAAATTATGAAAACATAAATAATGAAAAATAGTTTTTATTTGTTAAACAGATGAAGAAACCAAGGCTCAGAGAGTTGGAGTGGGAAAAAGTACAATTTCCCAAAATTAAATTTGGCAAGTATCAAATAAATACCAAAATATATATGCAAGGATATCTGCAACTTATCTCACTCCCAAAAACTCCCTTACCTCTTAGTATTCTCTATATTTTTTCATAGTATTTATCTTCTAACATTCTATTTATCTACTAGAGGCTGCACAAAAAAAAATTTGTGCACTCGGGGGGGGAAGGGAGAGGGGGGG
>NW_005367354.1:3417226-3426771 GCF_000412655.1 Myotis brandtii | reverse complement strand
GGGTGACTGAAGCTCCCAACCGCTCCTTTTTTTCTTTTTTTTTTTATTCTGGGCCAAGGCCTCTGCTGCTGAAAGCAGGTATCTGGTTTGTTTCGGTTCTATAATCGAAACACTGTATCATCTCCAGCTCTGAGATCCCAGCCGGCTGAAAGCTGGTTTCTGGGGTTTTGTTTAGCTTCTATATTTGTTACAATGTTTCATACTGCCAGCTCAGAGGCCAGCACTGCAGGCAGGGAACGTTGGAGTCCTCCTTCACTGAAGCAAGCAAGCCTCATGTTCGCTTCCAGCTGCCTAGCTGCCGGCCGCCATCTTGGCTGGCAGTTAATTTGCATATCACCCTGATTAGCCAATGGGAAGGGTAGCGGTCGTACGCTAATTACCATGTTTCTCTTTTATTAGATAGGATTACACTTATTGTTCTTTGTCTGTTTCCATCTAAAACGTAAGCTGAATGAGAGTAAGGATCATAGCCCATTTTGCTCACTGATATATTCTAGGTATCTAGAACAGCATGCGACACATGATGGGCACTTTGAATGAATGAATGATTCAAATAAACAAGATGTTATTTTCGTCTATTTGGTTGGCAAAGATTTAAAAAGACAAATTGCACTAGAATTGATAAGGCTATAGGAAAAATATTAGTGATAAAAATGAAATTGGTACTACCTTTCTGGAAGCAATTTAACAACTTGTATCATGTTTTCAAATATATATGCCCTTTGACACAGCGATCACAGTTTTTAAAATTACGCTAAGTATTGAATCAGATGATAGTGGTACAAAGATGTATACTTAGAAATTTGACTACCATAGCACTACTTATAAGAGGAAAATTGGAAACTTCAATTTTTTTAAAATATATTTTATTGATTTTTTACAGAGAGGAAGGGAGAGAGATAGAGAGCCAGAAACATCGATGAGAGAGAAACATCTATCAGCTGCCTCCTGCACACCCCCTACTGGGGATGTGCCCGCAACCCAGGTACATGCCCTTAACCCGAATCGAACCTGGGACCCTTCAGTCCGCAGGCCAACGCTCTATCCACTGAGCCAAACCGGTTTCGTCGGAAACTTCAATTTTTATCAGTAAGGTTATATAAACTAAGGAACATCTAAAAAATAAAGTACTGTGCAGCTATTTTAAAAGAACGGCATTAAATATACTGACATGAAATAACATTCCCAACATAATGGATAAAACAGCAAGATATATTAAAAACCTTACAAGGAGGATATATTTTATATAAGATATTATGTGGGTCTGTCTATATGCACAGGAAGGGTGGTCACCAAAACTAACAAATATTACCTTCAGATGCCTGGGCTTTAATTTTTACTTTCTTCTTTATGCTCTTCTTTATTACTTGAATTTTCTAGAGTATATCATCTTTCTAATTAGAAAAAACAAAGCTATTTTCATTTGGAAAACCTCAGAAAGCTGTGTTTCTCATCCCCTTATGGCAATATATTGTAAGAAAGTAAACTTATTTTCCATCATAAGGGTTCTCTACCAGATTGACAGACCTTAAATATCTTTACTTATATTTCATCTTAAATCTAAATTAAAGGTTTCAACACTGTTTTAGGAAACTATTCCCAGAAACAGAAACCCACAGCAATGCCCAAGCTAATGTTACTGGAGACCAAGATTAAAATCATGCTTTCTATATGTCTAGCATCTTTTTTTTTATTGGTCTGGCACGCTAACACACATTGTTCAAACCAGAAGTCAAACCAATAAAAAACTAACGAAAAACACTGTGTAGCCCTTATTAAAGGCTTAAATTCTAACATGTATATTTCTTAGAAAGTATAAAAATATTATTGTCTAACCTACCCAGAAAAGCAATTCATTTTCCTATCTACATATTAAACTCAGAAATCAATTTGGAAACTGCATAGTACTATAAGAGAAAGAATATGATCCCAGGAAACAAACAGTCCAGACCCTGGCTCTGCCACCCGCTAGCAGCATGATCATGGGCAATTAACTTAGTGTTTCAGTTTCATCATCTATAAAATGATACCACAAATTAGCTATATGATTATTGAAAGACCTATATGAATTATCATACATAAGGCCCCAAGCTTTATACATTTACCACACATCTAGTTTGCAATGAACATCAGATGCTAACTCCTATCCCTTCATACTCAAAAAAACAGCAAATGTCACTATTTCTCCTGCGAAGCCCTCCTGGACTTCCCAATGAAAGCTTCTTAGTTCTGCTTTCATAGCACCTCAGCCATATTGCAATGTTTGTCATCTCCAATAACAAGAACTTCTCCAGACTAAGAATGTTATACTTTAATCATACTTATGTCTTCATCGCCTAGTACAGTACCTGTCATACAGTAAACACATAAAAGCTGGCACAATGGGTGGAAAAGAAATGAATGAATAAAATTTATCAAAACATCTATAACAAAAAAAAGCTTATTCTAGGATATACAGCTGTCTCAGTATTAAAGTCAAATCAGAACTAGAAAAGCTTATGTAAAGGAAGCTAAAATTAAACCAATTTCAAAAAGGCTAAACTAGCCCTAGCTGGTTTGGCTCAGTGGATAGAGTGTCGGGCTGTGGACTGAATGGTCCCGGGTTAAATTCCAGCCAAGAACGCATGCCCGGGTTGTGGGCTCAATCCCCAATGTGGGGCAGGCAGGAGGCAGCCGATTAATGATTCTCTCTCATCATTGATGTTACTATCGCTCTCTCCCTCTCCCTTCCTCTCTGAAATCAATAAAAAAATTATAAAAAAATTTCTCATCTCAAAATCTATTTCTGTATCACTTTACTGACAACAGAACTATCTTATAAAATTGGAACATATTATCTTTTGATAGTTTCTTAGCTCTGCTATCATGTATTTCAAATCCAAATAACTAAAATTGTCAAAACAATCTACACACACACACACAAACACACACACACACACACACACACACACACACCCACACACACACACACACAGGCTAGCTAGGTGGGAAGAGGAGGACTGTTTGGCTTTCCCTTAGCCATGAATAAAGTACATCTGTAAAATTACTGAAATAGTCTAAGAAAATTTCCCTGAGGGCATAAAAGTAATGACCCAGGAGTATAAGAAAAAAGTTTCTAATAAAAGAGCTTGCTGTTAAAAGAAAAAAAGAGTAAATGAAAGTAATTTATTCTCATTTTTTAAAATGCAAAATAAGCAAGTTATCAATGCAAATAATTAAAATAACATTTTACCAAAATCTACATGGGAGAAACTTCAATTCAAGTTGAAGACTTAGATTTGTTCAAAATACATCAAAAGGAAAATTACTTAAACGTAACATACAACCCAACATCTTCAAATAAAAGTGCGATTAGACTTACCTGACTGAAGCATTATGGTCCTTTAACTCTCATAATAATTATGTAAATGCAAGTGATGATGCTATTAGTATTTGAAACTACTTGGTCCCTTAATTTAAAATTAGATTAGCACTAATATTGTTTACCCATTAAAGTGCACAGCAAATGCTGCTTTAATATAGATAAAGGTGAATGTAAATAGAAATCTAAATTAGGAAAGTGTAAACTAATGGGATTTTGGAGAATTGAAAAGTTACTTGTTTAGTTACTGAGCAATTTCTAATTCAAAATCTTTTTAGTACCCTTAGAGCACCTAAATTATCTGAAAGTTATTGTAAATTAAAATATTCTAACCATGGTCAATAATTCACTTCTGTTCATTTTAGTTCAAATAAAAAGCAATAAAATTAGGGACATGAGTTGATTTTCTAAAGGTAACCCTTCCTTCCACCCTGGTTTAAATAAAAGTCACACAATTGGTTTAGAAAAAAATCTTTACAATTGACCAATAAACCAATTTATTACCACACACACAAAAATATACACAGTAAGTGTTCCAGAACTGGTCCAAACAACAGAAAGTCAAAGTCCTCAAAGTTATAACCATAAGTAAAAATATACCATAATTCTAACCATAAAGTAGTAAAAATCATGTTGAATGGAAAGAAATGTGATTTACATTACTTACATTGTAAAATGAAGGTAGGATTTATGTACAGCAGCAGCTGATGACTGTTTCTTTGGTGATCCTGAGTGACAACTGGTCTCAAAAATTGATAAAGCATTTTCATCTTCACTATCATCTAAAACTAGAGTATCTATATCTGTTCAAAAACAAACAAAAAACAAATCACAAAGATTGAGGCTTATCATGTCATTTAATATTAATGCTCTACAAAAGCTAAGAAAAATTGGTTTAAAAATCAAATGAACCAGAAGCATGGAGACATGGAACAGACTGACATACCTCAATCTTTGGGGGGACCAGAAAACATAAATCAAAGAACTTATATATTTATTGGAGGCCCAGTGCACAAAATTCGTGCACAGGTAGGGTCCCTAGCGGCTGCCAGCTGCCGGTGCCGGCTGCTAGCTGCCAGCCAGGGCCTCCCTTCCCCAGCTGCTGGCCATTGGCTGGGGACTCCCTTCCCTGGCTTCCGGCTGCCAGCCAGGGCCTTCCTTTGTTCCATGCCACCCCCTGATGGTCAGCACACGTCATCAAACTCCCGGTTGGTCAAACTCACAAGGGGACACTCTGCATATTAGGCTTTTATATATATAGATATGCATAGGCCATGGACATGGGCAATAGGGTAGTGAAGACCTGGGAGAGGGGGAGAAAGGTTTGGGAGGAGGGGGGAAAGGGGAGGAAATGGGAGGTATCTGCAATACTATCAATAATAAAAAAATATATTTAAAAATATCAAATGACATTAGTAAGTTATCAAATAATACAGATTGAGCAGGCAAATTGACAAACTGCACTGTTTTGAATAATTTATAAGTGAAAGAATGTAATTCTTTCACCTTTACAGACTACTTAAGTGTTGTAAGATATAATTTGGGAGACTTCAATGACTACAACAAGACTGAGAAGAAATGGCACTCGCATAAAATACCCATCCTATTTACTAAAAATCTCTAAGTTAATTTTTTTTTAATTGTTTAAAGCAGCAGTAGCCAACTGGTGGTCCATGAGGTCCAAAAGGTTGGCGACCACTGGTTTAAAGTATTACAAATACTCTTCAAAGTTCATCGGCCTTCCTCTGATTAGCTCATGAACTTAAAAGTTTTCCTGTAAATGAATAGGAAAGGTAGCTTTCTGTCTTTGAAGGTAGCTTTCTGTCTTTATCTCAGGTCCAAACTACAATCTTGAGGCTAGAATCCAAGATCTTTTATAACCTGACTACAGGCCCGGTGCACAAAATTTGTGCAAAGGGGGAGGGTGTGTTCCCCTCAGCCCAGCCAGCACCCTCTCCACTCCGGGATCCCTCTCACAATCCAGGACCACTGGCTCCTAACTGCTCACCTGCCTGCCTGCCTGGTTGCCCCCAACTGTCCCCCCTGCCAGCCTGGTTGCCCCTCACTGCCCCCCTCTGTCGGCCAGGTCACCCCTCGCTGCCCCCGCCCTGCCAGCCTGGTCACCCCCAACTCCTCCCCCACGCAGCCTGCTGTTCGGTCATTGGGTTGCCCCTCACTAACCCCCCTGCGGCCTGATTGCCCCCCACAGCCTGCTGCTCAGTTGTTTGGTCGCCCCTCTCTAACCCCCCTGCTCCGCCCTGCCAGCCTGGTCACCCCCAACTCCTCCCCCACGCAGCCTGCTGTTCGGTCATTGGGTTGCCCCTCACTAACCCCCCTGCGGCCTGATTGCCCCCCACAGCCTGCTGCTCAGTTGTTTGGTCTCCTCTCTCTAACCCCCTTGCTGGCTTGGTCGCCCCCAATTGCCCCCCCTGCAAGCCTGGTCACCCCATGCAGCCTGCTGCTCAGTCATTTGGTCGCCCCTCACTAAACCCCCTGCCGGTCTGGTCGCCCCATGTAGCCTGTTCGGTCATCCGTTCGGTTGCGATGGTCACTTAGGCTTTTATTATTATGAATTCTAGTGTACTTCCTCACTAAAAATTTATACTTCATTAGTACAGCAAACCAGACTGCCCTGCCAATAAAAACAAGTGATGAGTAGAATCCAGAGGGGGCTTTACAGTACCATAATGAAGAGCATGGGTTCTGGAGTCAGGGTCCCTGGGTTTGAGTAAGCCCTAGAACTTACTGAGTGACCCTATATAAGTGAATACCTTCCTCAATCTCCCAGTTTCCTCATTTATAAAATAAGAGTACCTACCCCACAGGATTATTATGAGAATTAATAAACAACAATTTATGTAAGGGCTTTATAATAATAAAATAATTGTAAGCCATTATTATTATAGTCAACTTCTCAAAAGACCATAACACTCCTACATTAAGACAATCAGAATGTCCCAAGAGCAAATAAACAAACATTCACGTGTGTATTTTTAATACAAATTCACTAGTCAACTACTATATGCTAGGCAGCATGCCAGGCCAGGAATACACAGTTGTGATCAAAAAAGGTATATTTTCTATATTCATGGCAAATATAAAAGAGTAACACATAAATAAATAAGCTTATGAGGAAATTCAAAATTTATTTATTTATGCCTGTACTTGTTTCATTTTAACAATACGAAAAAATAATTATAGTACCTTCTTTCTTGTCACTCTGGCTAATTTCAGCATGAGGAAACACTTTTTGCAAGACTGCCAGGATACTGTTGAAGCTTCTTTCTAGCAGTGGCCTTATGATGGGGGATAGTGCATGTCCCGAAGACATGACAGCACGCTGGGAAGCAGGCACAATATTCTGCATTGCATGATAAAAATCTTGAGCGCTGAGCACTATTGAGGAAACATCTAGCTGCAGTTTATGGCTGCTGGCATAGATCTGGGGGTAACGCCTCCGCAGAGCAATCAGGGCAGCTTCAGTGCACAGGGCCTTGATATCAGCTCCACAATACCCTAATGCACAAAAGGAAAGGACAACAAAGGTAAGTTCATTCTTCTAAGGCCAACTATGTTCTACAAATATACACATCTTTACCTAAGGAAATAATACAAAAATCAATAATTATTTGTAATTTTATCAGAAAAATGAAAGTTGACCATTTAAAATCACCTAATAAAATTGTTTATTCATTAAGACTAAAATGTTTTGAATATTAACAAACACATGAACTAATATTAAAATAAGTCATGTATTTTGTGCCAATACCACTGATGATAATGTACAATTTTTCTTCAAAAGAGGTTTTAAAAGAATAATAGTTTCATCTCAATCCTTCATCAATATTCCCAATCATTAGTTTAGTCTTTATGACATTACAGTTACCTATCAATTTTTTCAATATTTCTAATTTCCAAACATATATAATGGAGTAATAAAAAATAGCACATAAGCAGAAACTTCAAAAACAGAGCTATTCTACTACCAACTCTGAGTGCAACTGACAAGCAAGTTGATATCTAATTACCCAAAAAATTATATTTTAAAGTTGTGATCATCTCTGATAGCTCCAAAACATTAAAGAGAATAAAAATTCATTAATTTTTCACATTAACCTCACGTGTTATATATTACCTTTTTTTTAGCTTAAAATGACTGATGATCTAGTTCTAAGGAATATACCAACAAGGGTATTATCCATTACCCATATTTAAATGATTATAATAGTTAAACAACAGATCAAGCCCCCGATGCTTTTAAATCATTTCATTCATTTAAGCAACAAATACAAAAATACACTATTTATTAGGTTAGGGCTAGGGTTAGGAAGAAAACTCAAACTAACCATGTTGTTTTTTATATTAGCAATTAAACTAGGATTTGGCCACCTTTATCAATTACACCAGCAGGGGGAACCACTTGACCTAGTTATAGAACATTAGTCTCTAAGCTCTTCAAAGAGTGGTATCAGGTTTATTTATCTTTTTATACCTCACAATGGTCTCACTGAACACTTAAATACTGAAACAAAAATGGTGATTAGACAGGAAAATCACCAATGAGGAGAGAAGAAATGGCCCTAGACTAACTGGTAGGAAAAAATACATTAAAGGACAAACCCATATAAATCAAACTGCAAGTGATTCACATATATATAATGAACTATATCCCTATTATGAGTAGAGCAAATAATTCTGTTAATCAAGTCTTACAAATAACAGGGGGGTGGGGGAGGGTCCTCTTTACCCTGCTCTCTTTTTTCCATAGCACTCACCACCGAATCATTTACCTATTATCTTTATTTCTGCCTTCCCCAACTGGAATGTGAGCTCTGTGAGAGTAGGGGTATTTGTTTTGATCACTAAGGATTCTCAAATACAGAGAATGATGCCTGGCCTGGCATTCAGTAGATATCCTATAAATATTTCTTGAGTAAAAGAATGAATAAAAAGAGAAAAAGAGTTAACTCCAGGGTTATATGTAGTTTGGGAAGGTAAAACTGTTAGGTTACTATGTACTACCATAAGAAGTGGATTTACTGAGTTTTTCTTTTTTTAAGAAATCTAAACAATTTTATTATTAAAGCAACTTAATAATTTCAATAAAAGTTATGAAAAGAAATAGAAAGTATTGCATTCCTAAAGAAACATTTACACAGAGTTAGGGGGAAACTTAATATGACCTGTGAGAATTTAATTCAGAAAACTATAAGCAGATTAAGGATTAACACTGTCCCATGACAGCAATCAATCTCCCAAATAATTCTGCAGAATATCAAAATTTACCATTACTCTCTCATTTTATTTTCTATTTCTCAGTGGAAAAAAAAGTATCATTTCCTGTGCCATACATATCTGTTAAATTAGTTCAACAAAATAACTGTAAAACATCAGCTCATCAATACTTAATGAAATAATCCATTTCAGAGGAAGTAAAGAATAAACTACCATCTTCAAACAATATAAACAACCACTTTTATTTTTCTCCTTCAAACGTATATAAAGAGGGAAGGAGGGAGGGGGAACTGGATAAAAGGTGAAGAGAGTAGTCAAAGAACATATATACATAGCCATGGACACAGACAACAGAGTGAAGGCCAGTGGAGGGATGCCAGGGGCTGGGTGGAGGTAGGCAAAGGAGGGAAGGGAGGGAGAATGGGAGACCATCTGTAATAGTATCAACAACAATTTTTAAAGTATATACACAGTTAGTGAACATACTATATATGATCCTAATTTTGAGTGCAAAACCTAAGCTAAAAAAGAACAAAAACCTCAGAAACAATGCAAAACAAAAAACCACTAAAAGGTATTTTATGCAGTAAATGTTGCCCATAACATTTGTTTGACATAATAATGTTAATAATTTATATAATAGCAATATAATGTTCATTTTCTTAATTTATTAAAGATAAGTTAAAAGCTTATCAATAATAATAGATCCCATTTAAGTAAGTAAACTTTAGATTATAAAAAATAGGATTTATCTTCTTTACATTTGCTTATGAATGAGAATTATTAGTTTTTATCTGAGGTGCTCAACCTTGACTACTCATCTGAATAAACAATGAAACTGAAACAAAAACAGATTCCCAATGAACAGTAAATCAGAAGCTCTTGTGGTTTAATATTATAAACATATATTTTCAGAAAGCTTTACAAGTGATTCTTACATACAAAAATA
>NW_005367354.1:3407692-3416944 GCF_000412655.1 Myotis brandtii | reverse complement strand
ACACACACACACACACACACACACACATTTTTTTTTCCTTTATGAGACTCTCAAACAGAATTAAAAGTACATCAAAACTATGGCTAAATAAATTATATTTGGGTGACCACAATTAAGAGCATATTTTTTCACTTAAGAGCCCCACTTTAGAAAAATAGATGATATAATCATTCTAAACATACTGACTATACACTAAGCCTTTTGAAAGTTAAAAGTTGATGTTAAGGGGAAAAAAAACAACATCCTTTTTCACATGAATTCCATAAGCATATTAATTCCACCATTACAATTATAATGCTCTGAAGAGCCCAAATATCTAGATATCAAAGAAAACGCATTTTTTAATACTGGTATTAAGATGGAAATTTGTCTGAAACACTGAAAATAGAAGCTACTCAAAGAGGTTATAGACTAGAAATAGTCTATAAATTTTAATTTATTTTTTAAGTAAAACATCAAACATAATGAAGGCTCATAAGATAGATGCCTCAATAATACATTTTCATTGTTTTGGCCCTCTTAGTAAAAATAAATAGAGAAATATGATTAGGTTTAAGCTCTTCATTAACCTTAATCTCCTACTATTTGTGTACATGTCTGCATAACAAAATTATTTGAGCACTACTAAAAAAATTCATACCTATTATGCATGCAAACACCTCCAAGTACTTGGGAATTTATTTCAAGGTAAAAGTTACCAAATCCATAACCTCTAACAAGAGGTCAGCTTTTTTTGCAGTTGTTCATCAAGACTGTACAGTCTTTGTTAAGCATGAACTGAACTCATACATGTTAAAACATGTTTGGGGCACATAAAATGATAAATTCATAATGAATTTAAAAATTATTACTATTTCATTCCTGTTTGATTGAGACCTGCATTTGATTTTTTTAGTATGAACTGGTTTCACATTAAAATGTCACAACCAAAATTATAATAAAAAATTATAAAGGACTTATATGTCTTTCTCCAAAAAGAAAATTATGTGTTTATATAAGCAGATTCTAAACCACCACCACCCCAAAGAAGGCAAGAGAAGTTTTTCAGTCCTATAAGAAATTATGTTTTAAAAATTTTTTAACTTAAGAAACTAAAAGTTAAAATAAATCACTTGAAAAAATATGTAGTGGTCTTTAGAAATGAAAAAGGAAACTAAGATTCTAACATTTAGGATGAAGAATTAGAGTATATAATGTTATTTCACATGGTAGATAGGGTAATAGAAAATAATTTTAAAAGTACCTATGTTTTAGGGAGTTTCCAAAATTTTTTGAAGACTTCTTATTTCAGTTAAGGATCGTTCTGTGACAAATTCACAGAAGAAACTATAAAAAGTCCCCAGTCTAACCTGTACTCTAATACAATATCATAAAAATAGCAGGATATAAGAGGGGTCAAATTTCAAAATGGGAAAAGACTGGATTCTGCACCAAATACCACCCTCTCCCATAAAGCAGCACAGGGCTTTGCGAAGGTCAAGCTAAATGTACATGAAATGGGTTTGGCGCATGCTCTCTGATACCAGGCAAAGCTTAAACTGGAGTAGTGCTGGAGAGATTTACGTTTTCTCCTCACCAGAAGATGTCGAGGTCTTTGAGGTTCAAAAGCTGAGAGATGCTGCTTCGGAGATGGAGGTCCCTGTGGATGAAGAGGATAATTCGGATGTAGCTAACTGAATGGACTAATGTTCTATTTAAGTTTTAATTATTTGATGGTGGATCACAATGATTTTTTTTAAACTAAATTGTTCTTTTTTGGTTTGGGTAACTTTAAAGTTTTCCCAAGTAAGCTGTTGATTGTTAGTGGACTTATTTGGGGGATTTCTACATAATGCTTGAAAAGTTCATGGAGAGAGATCTTTTAATTTAGATTTTTTAGGAAATCAAAGGAAAGTTGACAAAAGATGGGAAAAAAATAAAGGAAAAATACCTATGTGTATACTTGATTGCTTAAATATGTACTCATTTTTATTTCAGACCTGATTAGAGTCAAAACCCCTGAATTCCATCTCCTATGTATGGTCATATATGTACATAAAATACTCTGACCACATCCTTTTAGGACAGTAGTGTCATTCACTCTGTGGGAGATCTTCCATTCTGTGAATGACAACATTAAATTGGAAAGTTTTGTATTTGGGGAAATACTAGCAGATGCCATCTGTATGTTCTTTGAAGACTCCTCTCACTCAACTTCATGAAGATGAGTCCATCATGTAATCTGCAAAGTGAAAGACTACACAGTCCTGCCTTTGTCTTTCTGTCAAGTTTACACTTACTTTTCTTAGTAAAATTTCTGAAAGGGGACAATTCCTAAAAGGAAACACTGTAATAACATTATAGAAATCCAGCACTCAATGAAAGGAATATTACTACTGAGCTTTGTTAGTCAATCACCTAATGGCAGTTAAAATCCTAATTTACAAGTGTTCAAATTGCAAGTGCAATATTTAAAATAATTTCTTTGCATTTAAAGGTAGAGCCATATATTGCACAAAGACATAACTATACTCATTCATATTCCAAATATAAGGGTAAAGGAAGACTGAGCAGAATAAACAATGATAATCAAAGAATTCAAATAGTAGCACTCACCAACACATTTTTCAGCCAATTCACCTAAAAAAGCATCTGACAATTTTGGATTCCAATCCCTGGTATGAATCTGTAATATGTGTTTTCTTGCCTACAAAGAAAAACATAGGTAAATAAAATATATCAACCCCTCAAATGCATTTGCTGGAAGAAATTTATGGGCTAACCATACCCCAGAAAAGTAAATGTTTATTTTTAAAGAATTTAAACACGTTGGCATCAACTCTGATTCCTAAATGTTTATTTTTAAAGAATTTAAACACGTTGGCATCCGCATCAACTCTGATTCCCATAATAACCCTGCAGCGTGGGCAGTGAGATCTTGTCTCTATTTCACACACTAAGACATTTAATATTCAGAGAGGTGAGGGAATGTGACTAGTGGCACATATGATTACGTGACTTAGGACTAGATTTCAAAACTAAATTTCACTTTTCTGCCACATCATTTTTATCATTTGAAAATATATGAACAAGAAACTTAATGTTATAATAATCATAACTTTTAGACAAACTTTAGATTTCATAGAACCTTTGGTTCTATCATAATTATAAAGTACTATGCCTAACAATGAGCTAAATGATAAGTAATTTAAAATTTTTTAAAAGTTTGAAGTCAGCCCTGGCTTCTCTGGCTTAATTGGTTGGAGCATCATCCCTGGGTTTGATTCCCAGTCAGGGTAAAGACCCAGGTTGCGGGTTTGAGGGCACATACAAGAATCAACCAATGAATGCATAAATGAGTGGAACAACAAACTGATGTTTCTCTCCCTTCCTCTCTCTCTCTAAAATAAATAAATATATAAATACATAAATAATTATTAAACAGGACAGCTAATTTTCTGTCATCCTCTGATTTAACATAGCAACACTGTTAAATCACACCCTCCTCATTGATGCACTTTCTTCACTTGGCTTCCAGAATCCCACTCTCCTGTTTTCCTCTGACCTTACTGACTGCTCCTTAAGACAAAGGACTTGGTGCTCTCATCTAGTCTCATAACCTTAAATATTATCTAAGGAAAAAAGGTGAACAGCCAGTCCAGGTCTTTTCCACAGACTCAAACCAGAAAAATGGACTCAGGTTTAGGTCTCACAGCACAGTTTCCTTAAAACATAGTTTCAATTAATGTGGAAAACTATGTTCAAGATCCATGCTGTACAATACAGTAAGCCACTAGCTATATGACGCTATTTTATTTAAATTTTTTAATTAAATAAAATTTAAAATTCAGTTCCTTAGCTACACTAATGACTTTTCAAATGCCCAACAGCTACATGTGCCTAGTGGCTATCATACTGGATATTGCTCAATGGACAGTGTAATTAAAGAACATTTCCATTATTGCAGATAATTGAATTGGACAATGCTGTTCTGGACCTTGTTTATTATTAAATCTCTTAATTGTGAAGACTGTGATTGGCATAGAAACTCTGAGGCCTTCATGACTAGGAAAAAATAGAAGACGATTGAGAAATCAAGGTAATGGCTTTCCTGTGCTGAAATGAATACTGGCTGTGTCTCCTAGAACTAAGCATATTTCCCATATACTGGTAAGATCCTAAAAGATATGCTTGGACTGTTGTAAGATATACAAGATAGCTGAGGTTCCCCATGCTGAAGTAGACTGCACCCACTTCAGCTTTGTCTCCTACAACTAAGCAAACTTCTGTACACTGGCACCGTCTTGGAAGTTGAACTTGGATAATGAAAATGTTACTGTATATGCTGTTTCCTACTCTGACAAAGTTATGTAAACCCGAGTGGGATTCTGGTGCCAAATTAAAGCCTATGAATTGGGTTGTCAATTCAAAAATGAGACAGCTTCTAGTGGCTATGCAAATTGATGTCAAATTGAGGTATTAACTGCTCTATACAGTGGAGCCATTGCCTTAATTTCCCTGGATCAGGGGTGGGGAACGTCCGGCTCGCAGGCTGTATAAGGCCCACGAAATCATTTGTCTGGCCCTGCCAAGGCATTAGGGGTGAGTTAATTAAGATGATAATTTTGTATGGCCTGTGAAAGATGTCATAAATATCCAAATGGCCCTTGCAGAAAAATGGTTCCCCACCCCAGCCCTATAGTCTTCTAAACTGTCCTAGCAACTAAGTCTTGCATATCTATGTATATAAGCCAAGCATTTTATATAGAATTATGAAATCAAAGCCATATAACAACATGTGTATCTACATATATTCATATGCAGTATCTTCTCTGCTTTCCTTAGTTTACATTTGTATGGCTATATGTTGTAAATATTTCCATTAGACTTATTTGAAATATTAAATTACATGGGAAGCATTGTCAAATATAGTATCTTCTCTTCATTCATCTCTCCCTCTCAAACTTAAGTTCCCAGTGAAGAAACAGTTGATGATTAAACTGGTCAAACCAAAACTAACAATAAAATTTTCAAGTAGAATTAGGAAAAAAGAACTTTGTATAATACATAACATTTTACATATTTAATGATTATACACTACCCTGTTTTAATTACACATTCTTTTAGAAACTACACTATAATGAATAACATATGCTGCTTTTAATTAAATATGATGGTATGGTCATTTCTATGAAAATTTGTATTTTGGGCACTTATTCATAAACCCATCAATACAGTACAAATGTTATTTTTATGGGAACAAAGCTACTTTGACTAACTAGAGACATATAACCTGCCATACAAGATAATTACTCCAATCTGGAGAACTAAAAGAAAAGAGTAAGCATCTACAGTAACTTAATCAAGGGTTTTCCTCTTACTTCTTAAAAAGCATAAACTTTCTAATAACTGTTAATAGAAAAGACTAAATTATTTAATAACTACAAGGTTTTTATATAGAATTAACTCTGATATCCCAGAAGCACATAATTTTAAAAATGAAAATTCATAAAATACCACTCTCAAATTGCATATATGTTGCATAATTAAATCAAAAATAAATCTTAATAGATCAAAACCAGAAACTCTTACCTTTTGATCAGGCAAGTTGAAAAGGAATTCTCTGTCAAAACGACCAGGTCTCCTGAGAGCAGGATCTATAGAATCAAGTCTATTTGTAGCACCAATAACAACAATTTCACCCCTATTGTCTAATCCATCCATAAGAGCAAGGAGGGTTGACACTATGGAGCTGTAACAAAATTTTTAGACAAAATTGAAAAAAAAAAATGAAAGAAAAGTTGTAAAAACTGCTTTTTATACTAACTTGTATCAATCTTAAAATGCAAATAAAATTATAGCATGATTATCTTAATGCAAGATCAAGTAATATACATAAATCATTTTCAAAAGTACTCAAACATTAATAGACACCAAAAACACAGCAACAAAGCCTGGCCCACATGGCTCAGTGGTTGAGTGTCTACCTATGACCCAGGAGGTCACGGTTCAATTCCCAGTCAGGGCACATAACCAGGTTGAAGGCTCAATCCCCAGTGAGGGGCATGTAGGAGGCAGCCGATCCATGATTCTCTCTCATCATTGATGTTTCTATCTCTCTTTCCCTCTCACTTCCTCTCTGAAATCAATAAAAAATATATTTTAAAAATAACAAAACACAGCAACAACAAAAAAACATAAAAATGGCCTACATCAAAATTAAAAGTTTTTCTGCCTTTAACTATCAAGAAAGGTAAAAGGCAACCTAAAGAACAGGAGAGAAAATATTTACAAATTATATATTTAATAAGGGTTTAGGATCCAGAATACATAAAAACAATTACAACTCAACAACAAAAAAAGGTAACCTAATTTAAAAATATTCAAAATATGTAAATAGACATTTCTTCACACAAAATATACAAAGGGCCCATCATTAGTCATTAGCAATATCCATATCAAAACCAAATGAGGTAGTGACCCTGGCTGGGTAGCTCAGTTGGTTAGAGCATCATCCCTATACACAATGGTTGCAGGTTTGATCCCAGTCACAGGTCTGATTCTGGTCAGGGCACATACAAGAAGCAACCAATGAATGAATAAATAAGTGAAACAACAAATCAGTGTTTCTCTCCCTCCCTTTTTCCTTCCCTCCCTGCTTCACTTGTGAAACATGCCTCTTTGGAAAATAGCCTGACAGTTCCTTCAACTATTAAACATAGAGTTACCATATGACTCAACAATGTCCACACAAAAAAGTGTTCATAGTAGCTTTATTCATAACAGCCAAAAAGTCGAAGCAGCTCAATGTCCATCAGGATAAATGGACAAATAAAATGTGGCATATCTATACAATAGATTATTTGTCAATAAAAGTAAATGAAGTACTGATAGATGCGACAACATGGATGAACCTTGAAAACACTGTAGCTAAATGGAAAAAAAAAAGCTATAAAAGTCCACATATTGTATGATTCCATTTATATGAAAAGTCTAAAATGGGCATATCTATAGCAACTCAAAGTATGTTAGTGATTGCCTAGGACTTGGTGGGGGACAAGGGGGAAGTTGGAGAGTGATGGCTAAAAGATATAAGGATTCTTTCTGGGAAGATGAAAATGTTCAATAATTGGTTGTGGTAATGGTTACACAACTCTGTAAATACACTGGAAGCCACTGAATCATATAGTTTAAATGAATAGACTGTACATGTGAACATAACTGAATCATACGGTTTAAATGAGTGAACTGTATGTTTATCTCAATAAAGCTGTTTCTGAAAAAAAAAGAATTAAGAAATATATCAGTCTTTTAATAGCAATATTGGGTAGGGGTAATGTCTGCCAATTTATATTATGTTTAGAGTTCCTACAGAATTACATTTGCATTATTGTAATTTTAGACATTTTCTTTAAAATGGCTATCATTTTAACTAAGTTCAAGTCAAAATTATTTTAGATTTTTAAACTACGATTTAAACATTACTACACAGAAATGTTTCATGTCCAATTATAAGATAAACCATAGTTCTAGTAACAATGGCCTTCTTAATGTTTTCCAACTGCTCTCACTTCTATTCTTACTGCTAACACCTGTGTGAAATAACTTTTCCAATAGGCTCAACATGTTAAAGGAATCATTCTTGCTCCTAAATAAACTGTTCGACTGTTTCCCAAATCTATAAATGAGAACAAAATGCTAGAGACCCAATATACATGAATACGGGAGATTTGTGCTTATTCTTATCTATTGAATAACTGAAACTATATGACATAAATGCCTCACTCAAGATATAAGGGGTGAGAAATAAGCATCCTTAAGTATAAGTTCATATTTAATCTCAAACTTTTCCTTAGTATATTCCAATCACTGGGAACATTTCAAATGTTTGTTAGATTTTTTTTTTAAGATTTTTTTATTGATTTTTAGAGAAAGAGGAGGAGAAAGGGACAGAAAGAAACATCGACGTGAGGGCAGTATGTCAATCAGCTGCCTCCTGCATGCCCCTTACTGGGGATCAAGCCTACAACCCAGGCATGTGCCCTGCCCAGAAATGAAGCAGCAACCTTTCCATGTACGGGATGATGCCCAACCAACTAAGCCACACTGGCCAGGTCTGTTTTTTAGAATTTATCAACATTTTTAAGTGTTTTGTACAAGGATTATCAGAAGACAAAGTTTTAAACATCATCAAAAACAGAATTACACCCTACCTTAAATTCTACCAAAAGTTATCTTTAGTTTAAAAATTTTA
The DNA here is from genome assembly GCF_000412655.1 of Myotis brandtii. Classification (NCBI taxonomy): domain Eukaryota; kingdom Metazoa; phylum Chordata; class Mammalia; order Chiroptera; family Vespertilionidae; genus Myotis; species Myotis brandtii. Next base: position 3,408,711 of record NW_005367354.1, on the reverse strand, counting down.
ATTACTAGCTCCTGGATCAAAATTCTCTAATAATCCCTATTATGTTTAAAATAAAGTCTAAATGACTTAAATACTATATTTGAGGTCTACTTGCCTGCACTAACCCTTTCTTCCACATTATCTTCTAAAAGCATTTGTATCATCTTTCAAATATAGACTTAAAAATCCAACTGAAATTGTTTTATAAAGTGTAAAGAAGAATCAGTTTTATTTTTTCACCAAATAGATACCCAATTTTCCTAGCATTATTTATTGAAAAGGCCATTCTTTCCCAAGAGCACTGAACTGCCTGTTTTATTATATACATACTAGAGGCCCGGTGCACAAAAATTTGTGCACTCGGGAGGGTCCCTCAGCCCGGCCTGTGCCCTCTTGCAGTCTGGGACCCCTCGGGGGATGACCACCTGCTGGCTTAGGCCTGCTCCCCGGGGGATTGGGCCTAAACTGGCAATCAGACATCCCTCTGGCAGCCTGAGAGCCCTCGGGGGATGTCCACTTGCCAGCGGGGAGCAGGCCTAATCTGCAGTCTGACATCCTTAGTGCTGCTGAGGAGGCGGGAGAGGCTCCCACCACCACCGCTGTACTGGCAGCCGTCAGCATGGCTTGTGGCTGAGCAGAGCTCCCCCTGTGGGAGCACACTGACCACCAGGGGGCAGCTACTGCATTGAGCATCTGCCTCCTGGTGGTCAGTGTGTGTCATAGTGACCAGTGATTCCCAGTCTTTCTGCTGTTAGGGTCAGTTTGCATATTACCCTTTTATTATATAGGATAGAGGCCTGGTGCATGGGTGGGGGCCGGCTGGTTTGCCCTTCAGGGTGGGGGTCCCCACTGGGGTGCCATCGGGGTGCCTGGCCAGCCTGGGTGAGGGGCTGATGGCTGTTTGCAGGCTGGTCAAGCCCCCCACCAAGTGGGGACCCTCACCCCATGGAGGTTTGGCCAGCCTGGGTGAGGGGCAAAGGGCTGTTTTCAGGCTGGTCAAGCCCCACCGGCGATGGAAGCTCCCAGCCTCTCCTTTTTTT
>NW_005367354.1:3390275-3407531 GCF_000412655.1 Myotis brandtii | reverse complement strand
GGAAGCTTGGCTTCCTCCATCATTGGGGCAACCAAGCCTCCTGCTTGCTCCAGCTCCGTGGCTGCCGGCCGCCATCTTGGTTGGGTTAATTTGCATATAGTTACTCTGATTGGCTGGTGGGCGTGGCTTAAGGCATAGCGAAGGTACGGTCAATTTGCATGTTTGTCTTTTATTAGTGTAGACTAGGAGCCCAGCACACGAAATCACGCAGCGCTGCCCACCCTCCAGTCTCCTCAGGCTGGTCCCACCTTCTCCCGGCGCCTCCCCACTTCTGCCTCATCTCCGCTTCCACCCTGTCATGGCGCTGAAGGAGAGCATGGAAGCCTCTGCCTGCTGCACTGTGCTCCTTCCCCTGGCAGGAGGGCAGCAGGGCGCTCTAAGTGCAAGCGGTGGGTGACAAAGGATTGGTGAGGGGGGCACTACGGGCTCTCACCCCCACACTCCCCCGCATGGGAAGATCCCGCCTCCTCTGGGCGCCTCCCTGCTTCCACCCTATCTCCAGATCAATGGCCCGCAGTGCACACAGGCAGCCTCCTGCTGATAGGAGCTAATAAAGAACTAATATGCTAATGGTCTGGTCGTGACATGTTAAGGCATCCCGGCTCATTTGCTTATTACCTCTTTATATAGAGAGATTTAATTTAAATACATTTTTTTATTGATTTTCGAGAGAGAGGGAGAAACATTGATGTGAAAAAGAAACATCAATCGGCTGCATGCCCCCTATTTAGGATCAAGCCCACAACCTGGGCATGTGCCCTGAATGGGAATTGAAAGGGTGACCTTTTGGTGCACAGGACGACATTCAACCAACTCAGCCACAACTCTGCTCTTGTAGTGCAGAAGCAGCCATATATAATGGAAAAAGGAATAAATACAGCTGTGTTCCAATAAAACATAACTTACAAAAACAGGCAGGAGGCTAGATTTGCCCCACAGGTCATGCATGGTTTGCTGACCCCTGTGCTAACTGAAAAAGATCTTCCTTAAGGACACAGATGACGTTATAAGCCTCATAGCACTCATCCAAGGGCTAAGGCTAGATACTGTGTCAATGAGTGAAAAGAATCTAACATAATCAGATTAGAAAAAATTACCTGTGAATCTGATCTTGTCTGCTAGAGCGAACTGGAGCTAATCCATCTATTTCATCAAAAAATATTATAGAAGGTCTCATCAAATATGCCTAGTATAAAAAGAAAAAAGTTATTTATTGTATTATTGTCCATTTTTTATAATTACTGTGTTTTCTTAATAGCTATTATAAGCAAATGATACAACATACATCAGGTAAGAAAGATTACATAAGTAAAAAGAAAATCTCCTTACCCAAAAAAAAAAAAAAAAAAAAGAAAGAAAATCTCCTTACCCCCCTTTCCTTTTTACTTATGTAATCTCCTACTCCCAGTAGGCATCTACTATTTTCAGTTTTATTCTTCAATATGTATTATTTATTCATATACACAACAAGTCTTTTTAAACATACTATTTTTGTTTTATTTCATACATTTAAGTCATTGAACGTCAGCATTTCCAAGTTAATTCTTCCCTCATCCACCAGTGTTATTTTATATTTACATATTTCAATTATTATTAAACTAGAGGCCTAGTATACGAAATTCATGCACTGGTAGGGTCCCTAGTGGCTGCCGCCGCAGGCCAGGGCCTCCCTCCCTTCCCCCGGCCCCACCCCTTGGTCGAACTCCTGAACGCACTCCCAGTCGAGGGGACAATTTGCATACTACGCTTCTATTATATAGGACTCTCTTAAAAGCATACAGGCTGCAAATGTTTGACTTCCCAATAAATACTGAGCACCATGAAGGTAAGAATTTTTCTATATTCCCCTTTCTAGATCCATTATCTAAACACAGCAGTTTTTAATACTAATGTAATATTTGAAGTGTTTTACTAATTACAAAGAACTCTGACACACAACTCAATGGGCATTCAATTAATGCTTATTGAAAGCATTGTTTTTATTTCATGTGAATTTCCTTAGACACAATGAAATATAAGTTGCATTGCCAAATATGAATGACTTCATTCACTAGCTCAAACAATCCAAAGTGAATTTACAGGAGGACTTTTTTTTACAAGTATTAGAAAATAATATTTTTAAGTACTTATTATACTGTATATATATATATATCCCACGTTCAAAGGCTGTTAAATCACGTTGTTTACCCATATCTTCAGAAAAAAATCACTTCTACTGTCGTGGTAAACAACCTGCTTCCCTATTTATAATGGTCTGGCTCTCTAGCAACTTCAGCGTGAAATTATAGCTAATTTGCCTACAAACGTCAGGTGGTCATAATAATCTGGCCACTCAGTGTATATAAATAGTAAAGACAGCCTACACAATATTCATTCACCTTAATCAATAAATTTTATTGATTTTTAGAGAAAGAGGGAGAAAGAGAGAAACATCCATCAGTAGCCTCCCACATACACCCCAACTGGAAATCAAACCCACAACCACGGCATGTGCCCTGACTGGAATTGAACCTGCCACCCCTCAGTGAATGGGACAACACTCCAACCAACTGAACCACACTGGTCAAGGCTCACCTTATTCTTTTAAAAGCATTCATTTATTACTGAATTCTTTCAGCACCACATTTACAACTGATGAAAATAAATATTATGCTGTTTTGTTTGATTTCATATTAAGCTTTTTATGTTATTTCCTAAATTAGATTACAATCTAATGATAAATATGTTATAACCAGGGTTCCCAAAAGCACCTAATGTAGTATTAGGTGCCTAGTAGCCACCTCAATAAATGTGTTGTGAGTCAACTTAAATTTGTACTGGTAAAACTGCTATTAAATACCTCTATGCCATTCAAATTCAGATTATTGATCCTAAATTTCATATACGGATTGGAGAATACGCCTCCTCGAGAACAGTTTGTATTTACAGACTAAGTGCATTAAATATGATATTAAAGAAGATATTCTCTGATTTTATTTACCTGATCAAAAAGAAGCCTAAGTTGCCTTTCTGATTCACCCACCCACTTGCTCAGACAGTCTGCTCCTTTTCGCATAAAAAAAGCCACCTTTTTGTCTCCTTGACTGCACTCATTAGCTAGTGCTCTGGCAACCAAGGTTTTACCTGTGCCAGGAGGTCCATAAAACAAACAGCCCCTAGAGGAATAAAAATTAATAAATGTTATCACCAACACTAATAACCAATATAAAAGGATACATCTCTCATATAATTGTGTATTAATATATCATTATTAGACACGAATAAAACTTTTGTAGTACATAGACAAACGCTTCCCTTTGCTGAGTGTCCTCAAGGATGTTCTAAAAGCACCAAGCTTTGATAGGCCAAAAAATAAAGTTAAATCAGAACAGAGAGTAACTTGGCAAGATATATTAAAATTTTAAATGTTTTTCCCTGTGACCCACAAATTTTACATCTTAGAATATGTCATATAGAAATACTGAAAAGAATGTTATTTTTAAAAAATTTTTTAATGTATTTTTATTTATTTCAGAAAGGAAGGCAGAGGAAGAGAGAGATAGGAACATCAATGATGAGAGAGTATCACTGATCAGCTGCCTCCTGCATGCCCCCCACTGGGGATCAAGACTGCAACCCGGGCATATGCCCTGGCCTGGTCAACACTTAACCACTGAGCCACGCCGGCCAGGCTAAAAATTTTTAAATGGATGTTCAACAGAGCAGATTCTAATTGTGAAAACTAAAAAAAATTAAATGCCATTTATTAATAAGGAACAGATATGCTGTTACATCTATAAAATAAAACACTAGTATAGTATAATAATATGTACATTAGTAATATGGAAGGTGTCTAGAATATATTATAGAGTAAAAAGGTTATGTAAGAGTACTGTTGAATAATCTCATTTATATTAAAACTTTACATGTGCATAATATAGACAAAACATAAATTTAATATATGCACAGATGTATAAAAGAAATCTAAAAAATATACAAAATTGTTCACCCCTAAAGAGTAGAACTACTTTCTGCTTGTGACACTTGCTCCTTATAATTCTGTTTTGTTTCTCCCAAGGCTATACTAAAAGTAATAATTATTTTTAAAATTCAATTTATAGCATATAAAAAACAAATAAATTGTTATCATGATTTTTAAAAGCCAATGTAGAATTATAGGCTAACTTTTTAAATGACTCAAATAGAAGATGACTCTTTTTTCTAATTTATCTTTATTGTTAAAAGTATTACAGATGTCTCCTGAAGATGACTCTTCAATAGATTTTCTACATCCTTAAACACATAGAAAATAAATTAGAAACAAATATGAATAAAAACCTCCTATTAAATAAAAAGGAACATTTAGCAGTTTAAATCTAACAGTCTATAAATATACATCTTCAGAATATTTTATTCTGCCCAATTTCCTTTAAAATAATTTCTTAGCCTTTTTCTAATATTTAATCACCTCATGATCAACCACAATTAAAATGATCATGAAAATAAATTATCAAGCTTAACATTTCAAAAATACGCATCAAGTCAAATAAACACTTCACTGAAATTGTGCTTCCAAAGAGTAAACAACACAGAGCATCAAACTCAATGCTATTAGAAAGCCAAATCAAGGAAAATATCTGGGCAACTCACTTGTATATTAAAGACCTGATTTGTGCCTGACCCTTAAATGCTAAGTTGTAAATTTCAAGAACATAGTACCACAGCCTTAAGAGCACTAAAAAACAAATTTTCTTTCTTAATTCTTATTGCTAGAACACATCAAATAAATACATATAAAATATTTATATTTATAATCATTTACTAATTGAAATTTGATAAATTAACAGTAATAACAATACTTACCTTGGAGGCTGAATTTTAAATTTTTCAAAAATTTCAGGATATAATAGTGGAAATACTACCATTTCCTTTAGTGCATGAATATGATGGCTCAATCCACCTATGCTATCAAACCGCACCTTGGAAAGAAGGGGGAAAGTTTAACATAAAATAACTGTTTATAGATTTTTTTTTAATATATAAGGTAGTTTTATGATTCAGAAATACAGGTATGAGCAGAAACTGTTGAATGTAAAGTTAAAAAAAACTTAACACTTTTGAAATAAGTGTAGAAAAATAAAGTTGGCAGTAAAACTCAAGTGTACATGTCAGTCCAGCCAAATAAGCTATCAGCCTTTAATCTCATAGTAACTCAGGACAAGATCAATGCCCAGTCTAACGCTTTAATGGTTATCTACAAGAAATACTATGTTGTGTATGCACGCTAATAATTTAAATGCCTTTCAAAATATCATCTATCACATGCATTCTCAGCAGAGGCAACTTCACCCCCAATGGGGCAAAAATTGGTCCAGGAGTAGGGTAAAAAAATCTTTGCTATTACAATGGTTTGTGACCCACCATAGCTCAACTTTACCTGACAAAAATCTTAATCTTTAACACAAATTTACCTAGACAAAGAGAAATTTAATTTTTGTCACTAGGGGACAACAATGAAAAAAAACAACAAAACAGTTTGAGAAACACTGGTCTACTACAAGATGCAACAGAGATTATTCCTCCCACCCCTAACAGTTTAAATATCTAAAACAGTTTGTAAATTAAAAAATTGGATAAAAGAAAGTGCTTGAAGAAAATAGTGCCAAAACGTTAACAGTGATTGCCTTTGACCAGTGGGTTCTGGGAGATTTTTTTCCTTGACTTTTTATTCTGTTATGGTACTTCAAAATGTTCTACAATGAATATTTTACTATGATAGATAACACTTAAGTAATCTAGAAAAATAAATAGAGTCTAAATAAAAAACTCTCTAAAAGTAGCTAAATTTTCTTGCATGATATCATACTTTAAAGAACTAAGTTAACTCTAATTAATTGGCAGAGATGCCTAAAATTAACTAGATTCAAGAGAGTAAGGTGCTGGTAAACCAAATAAGCAAAGATCATTAAGTAAAATCCTCTGAGAATGTGAACATGAGACTCTGAAATGTCCTTAGGTCCTCACTAATAAAATAAAGATTTTCCCCTATGACTTAAGATTGGAGGTAGCTAACATTTCCTTTTCAAATATATACACAACTCCATTTGATAACAAGTCTATCATGTGAGATCGGTTAAATTATGTTGAATAGAAAGGTTTATGGGAATAATCAAATATATTCTATAATAACCTTATTCCCAAGTATCCTCGCAGAAAAGATTCTACTAACAGTAAACATCTACCATGTCTTCTAAGTCTTGTCTGTCTTTGCACACCATATACTTTCCTGGGTGCTTATTATCCATTTTCCATAGTGACCTCAGCTATCTTTATGTGGGTGACGCATATCTGAAGTTCTGGCCCAGATATTTCGCCTTAATGCCGAAACTAAATACCCAATTTCCTACAAGTTACTTCAATTTGTGATATGTCACAGATACCTAAGCATGTCTATAACTAACTAAATTAATCTTCACCCCTCAAATACATATTCCTTCTATTATGCCCCCTACCTCAGAGAATGAAGCCATGCATTTCCTCATCCAGTCTCTTAAGCCAGAAACCTGGGTAAAACATTCAACTTGTTTCTCTCCCTCATTCCCCAAAAGCAACTAATTCATCAAATTCTGTCATACCAAACTCTCTACTGAATTGTGTCAAATCCATATGCTACTTCCTTCCATCGTTACCCTACTTTCTTTCTACCGTGACCATTACTCCAGATTACTAAATTACAACTACTTCTGAACCAGTCTCCCTAATGCCAGTCTTGCTGCCCTCAAACTCATTAACTACATCATAGACAGAGTGATCTATCTAAAATGCAAATCTGATCTGAAAACCTAAGCAGCAGCTTCAACAATAACCCATTGCTTAATCATGGTTTATGGGGCTCAGCCTCACTTCCTAACCTTTTTTCACAATATGCTCTAGCAACAGTGAAATGAAAAAAAGGGGGGAAACTTGAGTAGACATCATATGTTATCAGAGTGTAGGTTCCAATATATATACATACATATATATAGTATACACACACACACACACACACACACACACACACACACACACAAATAATGTTGATATCTAGATTTTTCTGCATTTATTGTTTGTTGGTTTAGAAACAAGAAATGACCTTTAAAAAAAAAAAAGGTACTTCTAGAAAAACATCTCCAAAACTTACTGATTTATCAATGTTCATTGGATCAACATCAGCCAAGCTTGCGCCCACTTTGACACGTTCTCGGAGAATACCACTAGCTAAATCTTCTGTTCTTAAATTCATAGGCAAACACCTGAAATTCATAAAAATTCAAGTTTCACATTTTTAATGTCAAAATAAGTTTAAATCTGTAACACATTTTCACCTTTCTCCTTTTTATCATAAACCAGAAAATAACATCAAAAGACTCCATATTTTTAAACTACTTTTCTAAAAATTTTTCTACAAACCAAAAACAAATTTATTCCCTAGATAAAGCAAAGGTCAATAATCTATTTGTCCAAAAAGGCCAATCTATTCCAACTTAGAAAACTTAACCTGATATTCTATATTATCTATAATAATAAAAACGTAATACGCTAATTAAATGGGACAGCTGAACAACCTTCCAGACGAAGCGACAGCAACAGGGGCCAAGGCAGAGGCAGTTAAGGGAAACCAGGCAGGCAGGCAGAGTGGTTAGAGGCAATCAGGCAGGGAGGCAGAGCGGTTAGGGGAGATCAGGCAGGCAGGCAGGCCAGCAGTTAGGAGCCAGAGGTCCCGAATTGCGAGAGAGATGTCCCCCGAAGGGTCTCGGATTGTGAGAGGGTGCAGGCCGGGCTGAGAAACACCCTTCCCTCCCCACCCCAGTGCAAGAATTTCATGCACCGGGCCTCTAGTCTATATATTTAAAAGGTTAAGTGACCAGTTGACCAGCTGGCCCATAGCTATGACACGCATTGACCACCAGGGGCAGACACTCAACACAAGAGCTGCCGAGTGACAGCAACTTTGCAGAGTGTCCTCTCACACTCCAGGACCCCTGGGGGAATGTCGTACTGCCGGTTTCGGCCTGATCCCCACAGGCCAGGCCGAGGGACCCCACCTGCTGGAGGGACCCCGCTCACTCCACAGATGCCCTTTGAGCCCCAGCGCTGCCCCCAGTGCAGAGAGCCAGGGAGGGACCACGGAGGGTTGGCTCCAGGGGGTTTCTGGCCCGTCTCGCCCAGTCCTGCCCCACTGGCCACCTTCTAATTAATTTCCTTTCAATGTGCACGAATCCGTGCACCAGGCCTCTAGTATAAGTATAAAATAAAATTATAGATTGACTACATATGTACTATAATATATGGCATTAACTGAACTCAAGCTTCACTATGATATTTAAACTTATCCTCAGATATTATGTGAATATGTCTAATCAGTTTATATGACTGAAGAAATTTTTTGCCCTTTTATTCAAAGGAAACCAAGTTTAGACCACATTTTGAGAACTAAGTTTAATCTTTTGTGTAACTACCTTAAAATAAATCTTTAGCTATCTAAAACCATACATTGTATTATTTAATTTTACTACCCTAAGAAAATATAATCTACTTTCTCTTTTAACCTTGGGTAAACACCGAAAAATTACAAACACCCTCAAAAAAGTATAGCTTCTATAATGAATGTAACTGATAACATTTCTGAGTGCTACCTTCTCTCAAAAATATATTTCCAAAGCAGGTATCAAAATAGTTCAGCCGTGACTGGTTTGGCTCGGTGGATAGAGAGTCGGCCTGCGGACTGAAAGGTCCCAGGTTCGATTCCAGTCAAGGGCATGTACCTTGGTTGCGGGCACATCCCCAGTGGGAGGTTTGCAGGAGGCAGCTGATCGATGTTTCTCTCTCATCGATGTTTCTAACTCTCTATTCCTCTCCCTTCCTCTCTGTAAAAAATCAATAAAATATATTTTTTTAAAAAATAGTTCAGATTAAATAGGCACTAAGTTCTTTTATTTAAACTTAGATTTTTCTCTTACATTTTCTTTCCATCATCTATATAAGAAATTTTTGTCTACATACAATCTACACCACTCCAAACTAGTTTCCAACACCTGCTAAATAAAAACTTGGTATTTCTGTAACAAATACATAACAACAAATTATAGAAATGCTTTGCCAACTGTAAATTTTTTAAATATAATCTATCTTTAGTATTATAAAATAAGCTAGAATATTAACTCAAATTTTAAAGAATAAATTATAACTTGAAGCGCTAGTTATTTACTAAACAAAATACTGATTCTCTTCCCCAGTGAAAATTTTGAGGTTTCAAGAAGCCATGTAGTAATCAGTCACTTAACCTAGTTAGGCAAACACCACCAGAGGCACACGTTCAACCAAAAGTATAACAAATTTTCCAATAAAAAGCCAAGGGCTCCTGACCTAATTTTATTAGAAGCCAAGTCTTACTCTGAGTGAAATCATTATAAGCATCTAAAATCAGCCTCATTGTATGAATTTGGGATAGAGGCGAGGAATGGAGAAAAATATTGCCGTAAAGGTTGGCCTCTTCCGCGTGGCTCTTCTTTCTTTACTTTGCACACACCATTTTACTGAACACTTATACAGCAAATAACCCAAGGTCAGATGTCTCCTCTAAGAATTATAAGTAGAAACCAATCAGCACATTAGTCTAAAATATGTGTTGAGTATAGTGTTAGCAAAATGCTAGTACAGATAAGAATCCCATTCAAAATATAAAAACTGTTCTTCCCTTTTTCTGTCAGAGAAAACAACAGTAAAAAATTTACTAACCTGTTTCTCGCTCTTGCCATGCTCTTTGATTTCCTTCTTTCAAAACGTTCTTCATCAGAAGAAGTTGTGTCACTACTATGAATAGCATGCTTCTTTCTCCTATTTAAAGAGAGTAAAGTCCAAAAAGAAAAAATAAAGAAAAGAAAAATAAAGAGAGTAAAGTCCTTAAAATCATTACAGCAGCAAATGGCTTTTAAATACATAGTAAAGCATCACATTTACAATTAGCTTAGTAGAAAATACACACTTTATCCATTCACTCAGAAATAGTTATCCAGCTCTTGCACTCATGCAGTATATATCTAATGAGGTATAAACATAGTAACTGCCACAGAGAAAGAGAAAAAACAGAGAAGAAGACTAGGGAGCCCACAACTTTTTAAATACGGTAGTTCAGAAAGGCACATGTAAACATATAAAATGACAATTATGCAAGCATATTCATTACATGATATTTTACAATAGCAAAAGAGTGAAAACAACCTGACTCTCAATAAAGGACTAGTGTTAAAATTACACTATATCTACAAACATAATATTATGCAACTATAACATAAATGTGAAATTTCACAATACTGAAAAGACAGTTAAAATAAATTAAGTGAAAAAACAAGGTGCAGGATAATGTACACAGTACATTTTATGTAAAAAGAAGGGGTAACAATTGATATGTGTATTTGCATATACAGTAGGTCCTTGGGTTACATGAGAGATCCGTTCCTACAACGTAACGCAATTTTCACCGTAAGTCGAAATCCACCTACATAAGCACCTACATCACTCACATGGAGCACATACACAGCAGTAATGAAGTGAAACAGTAAAAAAAAATTTAAAAGAAAAATAACAATTCCTGACCTTTACTTGTGGTAAATAAATAATAAAAAACATTAGGCACATATGTACATACGTTGAAATGACGGAACTTTTTTTTTTATAAATAAGTGGGAGAAGGCGACGTAACCAGAAACGACGTACGTCGAATCCGACTTAACCTGAGGACTGCCTTTACAGGGTGTCCCAAAAATTACAGGTACACTTTGAATAATTATAAAGGCAGTGTTTATTAAAATACATTTCATTTTCAAAATATAATCAAATCTACAGACATTGTTTATTTTGTCAACGCCTGTTTTCAAACTGTCCATTCTGGTCCAGGCACTGCTGATAACACAAAGCAATGGAATTGCAAACATCCAGAAACATTTCATTTGGTATTGGAGTGCATTCTTGTTCAATGGCTACTCTCAATTCAGTGACAGTTGCTCATTTTATAGAATAGACTTTATCTTTTAAGTATCCCCATTTTAAAAAGTCTAGAGGTGTGAGGTCTGGTGAATGAGGAGGGTATTCTACAAAATCCCTTCATCCAATCCACCTGTTTGGCAAGATCTCATCAAGGTAGGATCTTAAATCACAATGGTAGTGTGGGAGAGCCCCGTCTTGCTGAAAATAAAACTACTCATCTTCAAAGACCTCTCTAATGCTTAGCATGACAGACTGTCAAAGCAAGTTCAAGTCTGTTTATACATTTTTTGGGACACCCTGTACATACATATATATGAATCTACTAGAGGCCCAGTGCACGAAATCTGTGCACCAGTAGGGTTCCTAGCGGCTGCCAGCTGCCAGCCTGGTACTCCCTCCCTTCCCCCAGTCGCCTGCCACTGCAGCCAGTGGGGGCCTCCCTCCCTTTCCCTGGCCGGCCCCTTCCCCACCCCCACCCCCTGGTTGAACTCCTGGAAGAACTCCAGCTGAGGTGACAATTTGCATACTACCCTTTTATTATATAGGATTCTCGAAGGATATACAAACTTTAACAGTGTTACTATGAAAAAAAATGAGAGACAACTAAGGCTAGAAAAGAAGCTTTTTGTGTTCATTTCTAAAAATATTTTTGAACCATGGAGAATACATTACCATTTCAGGAAACATAATTAGACAAGATAAAGTTTCAAAAACAAAAAACCTCTTGTACCTACATGTAAAAGGGGGAAAGGGGAAAAAAAGGAGCAAAAACTAATTGAATCAATGATGCTTCGAATAAAAGCAATGTATGTCACTTAGATTCAACTCTACTAAGAGACCAGAGAGCTATGTAGCTTTAGAAAATGTAATTGTTAAACTTAACTATTCCAGACAAACTGAATCAGGAAGATAAGTCACATGTAGGATAATAACTATTAGTCAGAAAATAAAAGAAAGAAATGTGTTATTTACATATGGCCAACAGACATATGAAAAATGCTCAACATCCCCACTCATCAGAAAAATGCAAATTAAAACCACAATGAAATATCACTTTATACCTGTCAAATGGATATTATCAATAAATCAGCACACAAGTGTTGTTGAGGGTGTGGAGAAAGGAAACCCTTGTGTACTGTTGGTGGGAATGCAAATTGGTGCAGCACTATAGATAACTGTATGGGAGTTCCTTAAAAATTTAAAATGAAACTGACTTATGACCCAGCAATTCCATGTCTGGGTATATATCTTAAGAAACCCAAGACACTAATTCAAAAAGATATATGCCCCCCTGTATTCACTGCAATGTTATTTACAATAGCTGAGACATGGAAGCAACCCAAGTGCCCATAGACAACTGTATAAAAAAACATGTGTACAGTGGAATATTACTCAGCCATAAAAAAGAATGAAATCTGACTATTGGCAACAACATGGATGGACCTCAGAAAGTATTATGCTAAGTAAAATAAGTCAGACTAAGAAAGATAAACATCATATGATTTCACTTATATGAGGAATTTTTTTAAAATAATCCTTTCTATGCCGAAACCGGTTTGGCTCAGTGGATAGAGCGCCGGCCTGCGGACTGAAAGGTCCAGGTTCGATTTCCGGTCAAGGGCATGTACCTGGGTTGCGGGCACATCCCCAGTGGGAGATGTGCAGGAGGCAGCTGATCGATATTTCTCTCTCATCGATGTTTCTAACTCTCTATCTCTCTCCCTTCCTCTCTGTAAAAAATCAATAAAATATATTTTTAAAAAAATAAAATAAAATAAAATAATCCTTTCTATTCTCTTGTTTTGTTTTTTGTTGTTTTGTTTTTAAATATATTTTTATTGATTTCAGAGAGGAAGGAAGAGGGAGAAAGAGATAGAAACATCCATGATGAGAGAGAATCATGGATCGGCTACTCCTCCAAGTCCCCCACTGGGGATCGAGCCCACAACCTGAGCATGTGCCCTTGACCGGAATCGAACCTGGGACCTTTCAGTTTGCAGGCCGACGCTCTATCCACTGAGCAAACGCTCTATCCACCAAGCCGAACCAGCTAGGGCTATATGTGGAATTTAAAAAACAAAATAAACAACAAAACAGAAACAGACGTATAGATGTAGAGAACAAACTAATGGTTGCCAGAAGAGAAGGGAGTTGGGGAACTAAATGAAAGGTGAAAGGATTAAGCCCAGCCAGCGTGGCTCAGTGGTTGAATGCTGACCTGTGAATCAGGAGATCACAGTTCAATTCACAGTTAGGGCACACGCCTGGGTTGTGGGCTTGATCCCCAGTGGCGGGCGTGCAGGAGGCAGCCAATCAATGATTCTCTCTCATCATTGATGTTTCTCTCCCTCCCTCTCTCTTACTCTCTGAAATCAATTTTAAAAAATTAAAAATTAAAAAATAAAAGGTGAAGAGACTAAAAAATACAAATTGGCCCTAGCCAGCGCTGCTCAACTGTTAGAGCACTGGAGGGTCATGAGTTCGATTCCCTGTCACAGGCACATTCCTGCGTTGTAGGTTCAACCCCAACCCTAGTTGGGGCACATGTAGGAGGCAACCAATTGATGTTTCTCTCTCTATCCTCTTTCCTCCTTCCCTTCCACTCTTTCTAAAATCAATGGGGAAAAATGTCCTCAGATAAGGACTAAAAAAAAGAAGTATAAATTGGTAGTTATAAAATAGTCATAGGGATGTTAAGTACAGCATTGGGAATATAGTCAATAATCTATATATATAAAAGGCTAAGCGACAGGCCGGTAGGTATGACGCACACTGACCACCAGGGGGCAGACGCTCAACAAGGAGCTGCCGAACTGCGGTGACTTGGCAGCGGCGGTTCTCAGGTGACCCACCCGGGAACCAGAGAGGAGGAAGCCCAATTCCTCGCAGGGCCGAGTGATTCCACCTGCAACTGTGGGTTATGTTGTTGCTGGGGCACCATCAGCCCCAAATCTGGTTTACTGCACACTTGCATTTGCGTTCCACACCTTGTACAACAGCAACTTTGCAGAGTGCCCTCTCACACTCCGGGACCCCTCAGAGGATGTCAGAGAGCCAGTTTTGGCCCGATCCCCGCAGGCCAGGCCGAGGGACTCCACTTGCCAGAGGGACCCTGTTCACTCCATAGATGCCCTTCGAGCCACCACAGCCCCAGGTGCGGCTGGCTGGAGAGGGGTCGTGGGAGGTTGGCTCCAGGGTGTGTCCAGCCTGTCTTGCCCAGTCACGCCGCGCAGGCCACCTTCTAATTAATTTCCTTTCAATGTGCATGAATCCATGTACCGGGCCACTAGTATTGTAATAACTACGTATTATGCCAAATGGGTACCTGAGTTATCGGGACGGGGGAAGGGGCTCACTTATAATTTATGTAACTGTCTAACCACTATGCTGTACACCTAAAACTAATATAAAATATATCAAATATCAACTATAATAGAGAAATAAAATGGAAAAAGAAAGAAAAATACTATTTAGTCCCTCAATAGAATTATCATTTACACTATCAATATCTATACTGTAATTATAAGCTATTACATTATGTATGATTTAAAGGACATATATAAATGACAGATGTAAATATTTCTTCCTTTCAAAAACCAACAGAACATACCTGATATGGCTTCTTCTTGCTGGAGATCTGTGAATATCAAACAGCGTGTTTTCCCTCTTTTTTTGATGAGCTGGTACTTTAAAAAAAAAAACAGGATAACATAGAAATAACTAATAATAAAAATCATAAGTTGATATATTAAAGGAGTAAAAAAAACTTCTATTAAATTGATAAATTGGAGTTCTTAAAAATTACAAAATTCTGCTCTTTGAAAGACACTATGAAGAAAATAAAAAAAAAAGTTGTAGACTGAGAAAATATGTACAAATCACATATCTGATAAAGGACTGATATCCAGAACACATGAGGAACTCTCAAAACTTAATAAGAAAATAAACAACTCAACTGAAAAATGCATAAGAGATTTGAACAGACACTTCACCAGAGATAACATTGGCAAATCATCACATAAAAAGATACTCAACATCATTGGTCATTAGGGAAATATAAATTAGAACTACAATAAATGCATATTAGAGTTAATTTTAAAAATGACTAAACCAAATGTTGGCAAAAATATGGACCAACTAGAATTCTCATATACTCTCTGAGTAAGAGGTAAGTGATGCAATCACTTTGGAAAACAGTGGGCAATTTCTTGGAAAATTAAATATATACTTATCCTAACTATAAAACCTAGACGTTCCAGCCATAAAAAAGAATGATTATAAGAAAAATTAAAGCATTTGTTTAAACAATGATTTGCACATGAATGTTCATAACAACTTCATTTATAATAGCCAACACTAGAATGTCAACAATCCCAATGTCCATAAAACAAATGAACAGATAAATAAAAGTGTGATATATTCATTCAATGGAATGCTACTCAGCAATAAAAAGCACACTACTGTTATGTTCAACAACATGGATGAGTCTTAAAATAATTATGCTGAATGAAAGAAGACAAAAAAAAAAATATGTACTATGTTCTGTATATAATAAAATATAAACTAATCTATAGTGAAAGAAAGCAGATCAGATCAGTGGCTGCCTGAGGATTGGAAGCAGGGAGGCACAAGGAGGTTAGGAGTAGATTATAAACAGGCAGGATGAAATTTTGGGAGTCAAAAAACATATTCATTGTCTTAACTGTGATAGCTTCATAAATATGTGTAATGGCAATGGACTGTAATTCAGTTATACCTCAATAAGTTTTTTTTTTTTAATCTAGACAAATGGCTCACAGTCTTTTTTCTGTCCCAACACACCTCTCCCATTATTAACAGGACTATCTGTGACAGTGACTCTTAACTGTGGTAGATAAGAAGCCTCATACTTGGGCAAGCTTCTAATAAGATAACTCTAATAGACCCCTTTCAGAGAATCAATCATTGTTTTAGAAAATAAAGGTTTTGAGTAAAAAGATCTAGGTTCTTCCTTGAAAGCATTATGCTAAGTGAAAGAAGTTAAATACAAAAGGTCACATACAGGCAAATCTATAGAGACAGAAAGTACATTAGTAGTTGCCAAGGGCTGGGTGTGGGGAGAGGGGGAGGGTGTGGAAGTAACAAAATGTTCTGGAATTAGATAATGGTGATGACTGGGGAGAGGGGAGTGTGAAGTAATAAAATGTTCTAAAATTATATAGGGTTGATGACTGCACACTCTAGTGAATATATGAAAAACCAATGAAGTGTACATATTAAAAGCCAGCAAAAATGGTGAATTTCATGATATGTGAATTATATCTCAATTTTTAAAACTTCAAAGGGAATCAATAGTGGCGGAATTTCCCAAGAGCTGGAAAAAGTCAATAAAATAGTATCTATAGAATTTATTATATGTCCATTAGATTTAAACATTTTTCTTTTCAAAAAAAAATAAAAATCAAACCCCTATGTTACTGGCGAAGCTGCAGCCATGCACCACTTTTGTAACTAAGTTACTCAACTACTGGGAAAATAGAGATACTTGCCCTAAAGAACTGCTGTAATTGAAAGTGCTCAATAAACTATAAAGTAACACAAAAACAAAGCAGTATTTATTATTAAGTTTAAGGTTCTTTAAATAAAATGTACCTGCTCTATGTAATTCTATATTGCAACTACATACTTAAATTTTCTTTCCATTGTATTATAAACAGAAGCACATATAGGAAAAGATATATGGAACCTACAAGAGTTTTCATTCTTTTAAATTCAGCAACACTAATTTTTTAAAGAGATGAAGCAGAATAAGCTACCAACTACAAAAACAAAGAAGTTATTTAGTGTCTCCTACCTATTGGAGGTGCTTGATATCGATCCACTGTTTTTCTTTGTCTCAAATTATATGGTCTATCATTTTCTTCTCCTTCTGCCTCTTCAACTTCTATATCTCCATCCTCCTCTTGAGATTCTAGTTTCCCACACACAAAAGAAAAAAAAAACAGTTTTAATCCACAGGATTGGTGCACTCTAGAACTGAATATTTCTATTTTATTTTTTAATTATTATTTTTAAATATATTTTTGTTGATTTTTAGAGAGAGGGAGGAAGAGGGAGAGAAAAAGAAACATCGGTGAGAAATATTGATTGGCTGCCTCTTGCACACACCCCAATTGGGGATCAAGCCTGAAACCTGGGCATGTGCTCTGACCGGGAATCGAGCCGCTAAGCCAGTGACGTTCAGACAACTGAGCCGCACCAGCTAGGGGTTAC
>NW_005367354.1:3363317-3390073 GCF_000412655.1 Myotis brandtii | reverse complement strand
ATAAATAAATAAAATAAAATATATTTTTATTAATTTCAGAGAGGAAAGGAGAGGAGAGAGAGATAGAAACATCAAAGATGAGAGAGAATCATGGATCAGCTGCCTCCTGCACACCCCACACTTGGGGATCGAGCCTGCAACCAGACATGCGCCCTGACCCAGAATCGAACCGTGACCTCCTCGTTCATAGGTCAATGCTCAACCACTGAGCCACACCGGCCTGGCAGGGGCTACATTTTATCTTTTACTCTGTAAAGGTGTATCAATTAAAAGTATCAATTCTGTATCATATAGCATAAATCAGTATAATTAAAAATCAACCTAGCCCTAGCAGGTTTGGCTCAGTGGATAGAACAACAACCTGCGGACCAAAGGTTCAATTCCAGTCGAGGGCACATACCTCAGTTGCAGACTCCTCCCCAGCCGGACCCTGGTCAGGGCTCATGCAGGAGGCAACCAATCAATGTGTTTCTCTCACATCGATGTTTCTCTCTGTTTTTCCTTCTCTCTTCCACTCTCCCTAAAAATCAATGGAAGAATATCCTCGGGTGAGGATTAACGACAACAACAAAAAAACAACCTAGATAGATGTAAAATGCCTTTCCTACAAATAAATAATCAATATAGTTATGTGCTAAATAAATCAATATGATCATATTTGATCTCTTGATTTGCTCATGATTCAGCATTTTACTACAGCAAACTTCATTCAGTGTCCAATTAACCTCTGGATAGGTTAGTATTCAAATACCACTTGGTAGTTCAAAAAATATGTTTACAAGATAATTACTAATGTTACAGCAAAAGCAATTTTTGTTGGCAGTATAATAGTTTGGTAGGCCTGTTGACAACAGGTAAGCATGGATTAATTATATTTGGTAAGAAAATGCAGGTAGGAATTGGGAGGGAGCATGAAACAGGCTTCCAGGGTATTGATAATACTATAGGTTATTTCTTGATATTAGTGATTGTTTTATGATAATTCACCTAGCTATAAATGTAAGAAACTAAATTATAATATACATAAATACAAAAAGGTTTTTTTTTTACAGTGGCTTAAAAAACTGTTTGGCTATAGATATGATGTGACATCTATTTACAGTTTAAAATAAAAATCTAATGAAAATTTATAGGCTTATGGTCCTTAAGTACAATATACTTTAGGATTAAGTTTTTAACCACAACTGTCAATACAATGGAATCATATAAAGGCACAGGAAAATTTAATTGCCAGTGATGCTGAGTGAAATAGGAGACTAAAAATTCAAAGGACTTTACAGTTTACTCGTAACAACTGAAAGCTTATTCTAAGTTTTTAAACTTTTTATTATTAGGGTGTAGAGAAAATCAGCAAATAAAATATTACTTATCTAAATAATACTATTAATTATTTATGCCCAATTATGTTTCCTAAACCTTCAAAAATACTTTTTTTAAAAAAATGCCTGCACAATAATACTATTTACTATGGGAGGAAATGCTGTATGTGTCCAATCTACTTTGGAAACTCCACAAAGATGTTCAGTTAATAAAAAGGCAAAAATCCTATCTAATAAAAGGGTAATATGCAAATTAACCATCACTCCGTCGCAAAGATGGCAGCACCCAGTCCCTTCAGCCCCACCAGAGTCCCCCAGTCCTGGGGGGATGGCCACTGAGAGTGGGCAGCGTGAGAGGCTTGGTGGAATGCTTGCTTTGTCGCTGCAGCAACAAGGCAAGCATTCCGCCCTGGCCTTGGAGGGCCTCTGGGCAGCAGGCGCGGAGCGGCCAGGCCCCGCAGAGAGCAGAGAACCACAGGGAGTGGGCCTAAGCCAGTGGTCAGCAAACTGTGGCTCACGAGCCACGTGCACTCTTTGGCCCCCTTGAGTGTGGCTCTTCCACAAAATACCGACTTCTGCGCATGGGCCACGAAGTTTCAATTGCACTGTACATGCGCGCCCACACATGGTATTTTGTGGAAGAGCCACACTCAAGGGGCCAAAAAGCCGCATGTGGCTCGTGAGCCGCAGTTTGCTGACCACTGGCCTCAGCCATCAGGGCTCCCAGATTGGAGAGGGCTCCCCTGAGGGCTCCCAGATTGGAAAAGGTGCAGGTCAGGCTGAGGGCGCCCCCACCCTGTGCACCAATTTCGTGCACTGGGCCTCTAGTCATATTATAAATCTGTCTCACCTATACTGATTTTCTCCAAAGGAAGCAATATAGAGGTGTTAGCTGTAACAATATTTGTTCAATAAAGTACCTTCATTAGAAATACCAGTTCTTCATAACTTGCTACAAATATATTAATTACAGAGTAAGAGCAATAAACCTGTTCTTCTCTAAGCTATACGAACAGTGAGAATGAGTGAAATTGCCTAGTAAAATACAAGTACCCTGCATTTACAATACACCAAATCATCTGAAAATCCATTTCAATAAAGAAGATTAACTCCTACAGAATTAATTCCTCTAGATGTACCGGTCATTAATTTATAATCGTTGGGGCAAATGTACTATCATCATGTTCGAGCTCCAGCCCTACAAATTTGGGGTTCTTCAGTTCAGAACCTAGACATGCCTCAGAAAAGAACAGTAGTATACTAGTATACTCCTCAGTCCATAACTAAATTTGGGACCTAAATACAGTAATCAGAGATTTAGAGACTATGGACAGAAGGTGATTCTGGATAGAGGCTTCTGATTGGAAGGTACCTAAATACAAAAGAGGCCTGACCTAACAAGCAAATCAGCTCATGGCAAATGCCAAATTAGGACATTAAGGACTATCAATAGCTACTAATAAGATACATTACAACAATGTAGAGAGTACAGTAAAGGCACTTTTCCAATGCAGAAAATAAAAACTCAGAATGCCAGTGGAATAAAAATTATTTTAAATTATACAAAATATAGACCTCTACAGCCAAAAATCACCTACTTGGCAATATTACACATATGTTACTTGTATATATTTTTCTTTTCTTCCACCTAAACTTTCTAGTATTTATTTCATAAAGTGTTTTACAAACCTTCTTCTTCACCTTCAGTAGAGACTTCATGATGATTTTGTATCCCATAACTATTTCTTCTCAGTGACTTTCTTCGCCTTTTCACTCTTGAATACATATCCATGTTTTCCTTTTAAAGAAAGAAATCTGTCAAATATTAACATGGAATTTATTCCTGGTAATAAATAGTATAACCCAATGGGACATGCCTACTCAATAAAATTTACTGAGCGCCTATTTACAAGGCACAGATTCATGAAAACGGAGCTCCCTGAAATATAAGGGACAAGAGAATAAACAAACAAAGCTTATAAAATATTTGAAAATTGTAAACTATAATGCCATGGAATACTGTCTCCTGCAAGCAAATTACACACTAGTAGGATGAAATAAATCACAGGTAACTATGAAAGAAAGTAAACAAAGTTAAACGCCATAAAGAAAGGTACAAAGTAGAATTCAAAGAGACAACGTCTTCTTGATAAGGGCAGGGAAGCGAGGCAACATTTGAAATGAACCTTGAAACAAGGAAGGATTACATCAGTCCCTAACCAGAAGTATTAAGAGAAGTAAAAGATAGATGAACAAGAATGATTTGTTTGTATTTGGGCAATAGTGTTGAGAAGATAAAAGTTGAAAACAGATTATGAAAGCCAAAATATTTTTAATTAATTCAGTACACAATAAAAAACCATTAAAGGTTCACATCAGAAAAGTTTCAAAATCAGAACTGTATTTTCAGATGACTATTCTGGAAAAAGTAGAGAGAGGATTTTTAGGGGAATTGTGGCAAGTAGGGAATGGGATAAAAGAAGCAAGAAAGCAAAAAAGTCCCAAGGTAAAAATGAAGAAGGAACAATTCTATTAATCCAAGAAAGTCCAAATGCTGTTCACTCTCCCTTTTTATTCCTCAGTAGAAATTAAAAATTGCAAAGGTTGTTAAAGTAAGTATACTCACAAATTCTGTATCTGTCCACATTCGAAGTCGTTCCACTTCTCCTGATCGACGATTCCGTCTAATGTTAATGTTGTCCATTTCTTGCAGTACAGCTTCGGCAGTACTATAATCACATAATAAAACTAGGGTTTAGACAATTGTGGAACCATACACTGTGTCATCCACATAAAAGAGATCTTCACCAAAGCATAACTAAATCATCTCTGATATGTAACTGTATATAACATCCCTCTTTGAATTGGGGTCCATCAGAACCAAAAGACCTTCTACCTTAATATATTTATTTAAGTAAAACTTACAAAATAGAAGACTTTTGCTTATAAGGCTTCAAAATATTCAAATCCACAATGCCACTAAAAAAATTGACTACCAGATCCAAGGCACTGAAAAAAGTAACTAATTTAATATTTTTATTTGAAGATGATGTTATGATTTATACAGAATAGAATTTGTAAAAAGTTTAAAGTCAATAAGGTAACAGAACAGGTCTTTCTATAAATTAGAGAATACTGACATCCACAAAATACATGCTGACATTAGAACATTTCACCTTTCAAACACTATGTTTCCAGACACTGGTCTAAGTATCTAACAAAGGTACATCTGAAACTAATACAAATAATATTGAATGTAAACTGTAATAGAAAAATATAAAAAATAATAGAAAAAAGTAAAAATAATAATAACTAATACTCAAATTTGACATTACAACTACAGAATATAATTTGCTCTCCTATCAAATAGGGATTATACTGACCTCCCTTCTCCAGGTAATTGCAAGAATTAAGTATGATAATCTATTACCTGAGAAGAATAACGTTTCATTGGATGTCGATGCTGAGCAATCAGCTAGGCTGGCTCACTAGCTACATCCCACATACCCAGTCTCAAAAGTATCTTCAATTCAAAATCTTAACTAAGCAAAATTATATATTAATAATGGAACTTAATGTTGTTTGAAAATTGTCAAAGATACAAATGTTAAATGAGAAAATATTAAATGACTATGGTAAAGACAGAATAAAATTACTTTTATAGTATCTCACTATGCACAAGAGCTTAATTAACAATGAGAAAATTTTTAACTATTACATAAATTGTATTAAATCTAGTAAACTGACTAGAAACTGACAATCACTGCTACCACTGTTAATTCAAATTGTTATAAAATAATTGTATTTATTACTAAGTCAGTGCCTAAGTTGTTTTTAAAAGCATAACTGTCTTAAAAATCAAATAATTAGCCCAGCCAGTGTGGCTCAGTGGTTGAGTGTCGACCTATGAACCAGGAGGTCACAAGTTCAATTCCCAGTCAGGGTATATGCCCAGATTACGGGCTCCATCCCCAGTGGGAGGCATGCAGGAGGCAGCCGATTGATTGATAATTCTCATCACTGATGTTTCTATCTCTCTCTCCCTCTCCCTTTCTCTCTGAAATCAATTTTTAAAATTATTTTTTAAAATAAAATAATTAAATGAAACTGCTTACTACATAAGCATTCATACCTATTTACTAGTTGATCAAATAACAAACTCTGGTTCACGCTTTCAAATCTGTTTTTCCTGGAACGACAACTTTTTCTGACTTCCATGTCACCATTCATACAAGAAAGGTCTCCATCTCCCTTCTTTTCCCCTCGAAGGGGATGGCTTCGAAGGGCTACAAAAAGAGAGATAATTCCCATTTCAAAGTACAGAGTGTAAAAAGAGAGAAAAAAAATCAAAACATTACTTTTAAAAGACAACAAGAAGTTTAATATAACCTCTTAAATGGCTTTAATATCCAATAATCTAACATTTCTATAAATGTTTACAATCTGTCTTAATAATTTAAATTATTTCCCTTGTATGGATTTTTCAACACTTAACAATTACATATGTATTTACTGTGACTGAAATCCAGTCATTTGCTGAGCATACTAGTAAATCATTCTGTTTACCCACATTAAATGCTTTAATTCTAACAACATTAAAAGAATTTCAATACTAACCAGTTTCATAATAGAATACTCACATAGACTACTATGTCCGTTTGGTAATGTAGCACCAGGCTGAGAAGTTAACCTAAAACACAATTATATTTAATATGCAAACATATCAATATTCACTTAAAGGAGCAAGAAATGCAATACTGGTGGAATCATTTTAATCTTTAAAATGTCAGTAATATAGTATTACTTTATTTAAGAGTAAAGACTTTTTTTACTCTAGCATTGATAATATACCAATTAATAAAATATACTGAGTCATTTCATTACTTCAAGAACAGCTTTAATAATAGAACTTATTGTCTCTTTAACTCTGTAAATTAAATCCAAATAAAAGGCTTAAGCCTAACATATGCCATAAATTAACTGAGGCCATTAGTAGCAATTGTCAGACATTTACTATTGATTTGGTCGACAAAATAAAACTGAAACAATAACAAATTTATTCAAACAGTAATTTGTAAGAAAAAAAGTACTGAACACCAATACCATATAATAATTTATTCAAATATTTTATTGCACATTCTAAACTGAAAATAAAAACTCAACTACTTTCTCAAAACAGTCATTGTATAATTCTCTCTCTTGGGTGGAGGAAGAAAAATGTTAGATACTTACATGGTCATCAAAACATAAAGACTTAAGAAAACAGTCACCATACACCTAACTATAATTAGAAAGCTCAAAAACTAAATTGTTACAGAATAAAAGAGCTGTCAGTATAAAGTTATCGAAGTATTTTTTTTAAATCCAACAATAATCATTTTCAAAGAAAAAAACAATGGGAGGACATTTAGAAAATAGTTAATATTTATAACTATCTTCTACTATTTATGTGGTTTGCACAATTTTTTAACTAAAATATTCTGTTTTTAGTTACTCCATAGCTCTTTGTGTTAAATCATAAATGTTAAGTGTTATAATTGTTAATTGTAAATATCCCTGCCTAATAAAGGTCACAGCTAGGATGATTAAAATATATGAACAAAAAAAAAACACACACACACAAAAAAAAATATATGAACAAAAACTCAAACTACTATCTGTCTTCAGACTGTCGAGAAAACAAAAACAAAAACTCCTGCCCTCCTTTCCCCCAGAAAACAACAAAACTATCTTTTTCTAATATACTACCTCTTGGAAAGTATTTCATTTTTAGCACCTTTGTATACCAAGTACACAATTCTCCTGGCATATGAATTTGAGTATAAAGTAATGAAACTGATGTATTAACAGGACATTCTTTAGATT
Organism: Myotis brandtii; assembly: GCF_000412655.1. Classification (NCBI taxonomy): domain Eukaryota; kingdom Metazoa; phylum Chordata; class Mammalia; order Chiroptera; family Vespertilionidae; genus Myotis; species Myotis brandtii. Next base: position 3,382,889 of record NW_005367354.1, on the reverse strand, counting down.
ACACATGTGGAATTCTCTACAATCAATCTCAAAATCCACTTAAAACCAAATTAAAAAATCTATTTTATTCATAAATATACTTTGGCTTTGAACCCAACATAACATTACCTCAGTCTGATCAATTTATTCACAAGTCTTGGCTCCAAATGAATTTTAGTTGCATGCAAAACTAAATGGCTATCCCTAGCTGGTTTGGTTCAGTGGATAGAGCGTTGGCCTGCAGAATAAAGGGTCCTGGGTTCAATTCCCAGTCAAGGGCATGTGCCTTGGTTGCAGGCTGGAACCCCAGTTGGGGGTGTGCAGGAGGCAGCCGATCAATGATTCTCTCTCATCGTTGATTTTTCTATCTCTCTCTCCATCTTCCTTCCTGTCTGAAATCAATAAAAATATATTTTAAAAAACTAAATGGTTAAAACTATACACACTTGAATTAAAAGAATAAGATGTTAACCCTAAAATATATTTCTATAAAAGAAATCTAAAACTTTTCTGAACAATAACGTCACTTGGGGGTAAAAGCACAATATGTTTTTTGTCCCTCTGAAGAAAACAATACTTAGTTGGCTTTTACTTCTTTGCTAATTAATGAGAGATGTTTTATGGGGGGAAGGGAACACATGTTCTTCAATCTAATTATCTTACAATTACATATTAATGTCATCATTTTACCATTATCATTTCTCTTATAAAAGAGAGAAATTTATTTTTTTTTTAAAGGAGATAAAATTAAATACCCTGTCTATAAAGAGAGAATACTGAGATTTTAAGGGTTGGCCTGACTATACAATATTATGTGCCTAAAAAGTCTCTTGAATCAATGTTCCCAAAAGTTAATTACTTAAGCCCTGGCCAGAGTGTGGCTCAGTTGATTGAGCGTCGTTTCATTCACCAAAAGGTTCGATTCAAGGTCAGGGCACATACCCAGGTTGCAGATTTGATCCCCTGTCAGGATACACAGGGGAAACAACTGGTTGATGTTTCTCTCTCACATCAATGTTTCTCTCTCTCTCTGTGCCTCCCTCCCTCTCCTTTTCTTTCTCTCTCTCAAATCAATAAAAACATATTTTGGAGGAAAAAATTTAATTACTTAAAATGTAACCAGGTTCACTACTTAAATGAATCCTCCAAGAAACCCTTTATAATTATAAAGTCTCCTTTGTTTGTTTTTAAAAAGGAGAATTTGATGGGGAATATTTCCCTATATCTCTGTTTCCTAAATTTTTTAAATGGAGACAGTATCACTTTATATTAGATGATCATTATATTAGAGTTTTTTTGTTGTTGTGTTTTTTTTATATTGGACTTTTTTAAACTTTTAATTATCTGTAGCAACTACCAGATTTAAAAAGCATTTCTTATTCTCCCTTTCCCATATAAACCCAAGGCATTTAATGATTTAGAGGGTTTTAAACCTCAATTCAGTAAATGCCTCATTTTGGAAAACCTTAAGCACTATCACCCTTCAATTCCAATTTGCCTCAGCAGTCTAACATAGCCGGTTATATTTCACTTAATCTCACTATTCTCTCATCATCTGATGACAAAACAAGTTTTTCATGCATAATGCATTTAAGTTTACAGTTTGTCTTATCAAAGATTTAATTTTGTATCTTAGAGTATGCCCTTTTATTATTCCAGAGACATCAAATGCATGCCACTTTCCCCAAGCTGCCTACAACACACCAGGCCTCCAAGTTAAATAAATGTCTACTGGCTAAATGTCAGCTGACAAGAGTCAGTAAAATGGTACTCTACTCAAAATATTTGAAAAAAATAAAAATAAAAAATATTTGTAAGTGCCAACATCTATCTAGGTTAGCATGTATATGTGTGAGTTTCTACGTATAAGATAAAGAACATATGCTAAATATTTTTTGATCAAACAAAACCCTCAATTTACAAAAAATGATCAATCATTATAATTACATTGATGAACTTGGACCTCCAAATATATATGCCCAGATTTCTCCCCAGAAGAAAACTCAATCAATTTCAAATATTTTATGAAGACTTTGAAATTCTAGTTTCACTTTTACCTCTCTCTTCATCAATTGCTAGTCTCTAAAAAGAAATCATTTTACCAATCAACAGTAATTTCTTTAAAGAATTTTGATCTTGAGAAAGTCCAAAGGACTCATTATTTTTCACCCTAGCTAGTTTGGCTCAGTGGATAGAGCAGTGACCTGAGGATTGAAGGGTCCCGGGTTTGATTCCAGTCAAGGGCACATGCCCGGGTTGCAGGCTCGATCCCCAGTGTGGGGCATGCAAGAGGCAGCTGATCAATGATTCTTTCTCATCATTGATGTTTCTATCTCTCTCTACCTCTCCCTTCCTCTCTGAAATCAATAAAAGAATATTTTTTTAAAAGATTCATTATTTTTCATAGCTAATACTAAGTTTTATCTATATTCAATTTTTCTCAAAATGAAATGTATTTCTAAGGAATTATTTTTATGAAAGAAATTCAATAATTTACCCTTAATGTTCATAAGAACTTAGATTACAAAATAAAGAATCAGGATTCTTAGGTTCATGACATAAAAACAACCAGAAGCCTTCAAATAAATCCTGATATTTGTATTTATGCTATCTCAAAATATAAAATACTAGAGGCCTGTTGCATGAAAAGATTCGTGCAATAGGCCTTCCCTTCCCCTGGCTGCCACACCAGTTTTCCTCCGGCACCCGGGACCCAGGCCTTCGCTCCGGCCGGAGCTGCCTTCAAGCCTGCGCTGCTCCGGCCGGAGCCGCCTTCAGTCCTCGCTCCGCCGCCTCTCACCTACGTATGCAAATTAACCGCCATATCTCACTGATTAGTCCATGGGAGGCATAGCGAAGGTACGGTCAATTACCATGTTTGTCTATTATTAGATAGGATATTTAGCTAAAAGTTTTGCTTAAAATTCAATTCTGCTAAATCTAATGTCACATGGCATTTTCTTTTCAAATCATATGAAACCAGAAGATTGTAACAGTGTAGCACTTACATTCCTAGATGAAAGTTTAACTCAGAAAACTTTTTAAAATGTGAAATGCTAAACATTATTCTTCTGCCAAAACAGAAATAGTAAATTTTGTTACCATTCATTATGTAAGCTTTTTATTCAAAATGTATTTAGTATTTTTTTAAAAGGAGTATCTTACTTTAATGTACCTAAATGTAATCAAAACTATCCCCCAAAAAATTTTTGACGTCTTTTTATATGAAAGATGTCAATTTACATAAAAGCCTTCTGAATGGATAAGATGTGGGAAATCTAGTGTATTACATCCTCAGACTTGAATCAAACTGTTAAAATTATCTTACAATTAAAGGTCAAACTTCAACAATAAAAGAACATCTTTTAGCAACATTTATCTAGAAAAAGAAGCCTAATTCACTTACTAAATAAATACAAGAGACAGAATATAACAGAGAGATCAAATCTAGAAGTATAATTAAAGGGCAGTACTCATCTTGAGAAATATCATTATAGTGATCTGGATCTGTTTCATCTCACATATGAATGAGTATGAGGAAAAGGGGGAGGGGGAGAATCAACAGACCATAATTCCTGAATTTTTCTACTTAGTTCTCAGACAGTGCAAAATAAAAAATTTTTAATTCCACTATGCTGTACACCTGAAACTAATATGATATTGAATTATCAATTATAATGGAAAACAGGATTTTTTAATGTTTAAAAATAAAAAGAAAGGAAACAATTTTTAAATAAAGTGGTACTTTCTGGACCATACTAAAATAGGTAACATTCTTTGTAAATGTGCACTGCCTATCAAAGTTTATATAACCCCAAAAATATTTTTCATTAAAGAAAATATATATAGACCCTGGCCAGGTAGGTCAGTTGGTTAAAACATCATCACAAAATGCCAAGGTTGTGGGTTCAACCCTTAGTCAGGGCACATACAAAAAACAACCAATGAATGCATAAATAAGTGGAACAACAAATCGATGTTTCTCCCTCTCAAAAATTCAATTTAAAAAAAGAATCCTATATAATAAAAGCCTAATATGCAAACCGACTGAATGGCAGAATGACCGGCGGAACAACCGGTCACTATGATGTGCACTGACCACCAGGGGGCAGACATTCAACACAGGAGCTGCCCCCAGCCCGCAGGCCCCAGGCCAGCCAAGGCGGGTGCCAGCGGGGGCTCCCCAATCACCCCGCCAGTCACCCCACAGATCGGCCCTGATCGCCAGCCAGGCCTAGGGCCCTACCCATGCACGAATTTCATGCACCAGGCCTCTAGTATATATATGTGTGTGTGTGTGTGAATGTATATATAGAGAGAAAGAGAAAGAGAGAGAGAATTAAAATATTTTTAAATACTTCAAGGATAAATGAAACCAAAGAATTTCCCTTTTATTTTTATCTGCCATCGGCATATCAGCAGTTTTCTATCAAAGACTTTGGAGAAAAGAGAAGCCAAAATTCTGAGTTCAAAGTTTAAATCTTCTGTGTGTGTGCTTATCCTAGCTATATTAAATTATTACCATTTACTTTGATAAGTAAAACTAAGCTTTCCTGCTACATATTAAATCAGACACAAGCAATTTAAGTTGAAAGGATGGAGATAAATGAAAAGATTTCTTTAAACATTTATTTAGATGTTATTATATTTTGGTATATCAATTCAAGTGGAATCCTATCCTATATAATAAAAGCCTAATATGCTAAGTGTCCAACCGTTCGTTCAACCGTTCAACCAGTCGCTATGATGCGCACTGACCACCAGGGGGCAGACGCTCTGACTGTAAGTTATCCTGCTGCTGGGTTCCAGGCCATTGGGACTGGGTGAGATGGGCCAGACACACCCTGGAAAAATCCGTGCATCAGGCTGGTTTCAGCCCAACCCCACAGGCCAGGCTGAGGGACCCTACCAGGCCTCTAGTATTTAATAATTTTAGAAAGAAGACATTTTACCTATTTTCAAATAAAAAAATAATTCTAACCATATGTTCTTACTTAAATTTTCAGGAGCCCAGCTGGTGGTGTGATTCAGTTGGTTGAGTGTTGTCCCATGCACTAGGAAGTTGCCAGTTCGATTCCAGTCAGGGCACATACCCAGGTTGTGGGCTCAATCCCCAATAGGGGACATGCAGGAGACAGCTGATCAATGTTTCTCTCTCTCTCTCTCTCTCTCTCTCTCCCTCCCTCCCTCCCTCCCTTTCTCTCTAAATTCAATAAAAACATATTTAAAATTTTTTTCAGGACTGTACATATATATGCATATTTAAGACCTATCAAAATCCAATTGTTTTAGTAATAAGTTTCTATTACATACTACAAAACATATCTTATGGCATATTTAGAAAGAAATTATATACAGAAATTATAAGGTAAATTTAATACAATTTTTAAGTATTTTTAGATACTAGCAGCTTTACAATTTATGAAAATTAGCATTAACATCAACTCTAAATCACATCAAATCATTCATGAAAAAATAATCGATGAGTTCTCACTTCTCACCTGGACTGTCCAGTTGATATATTCCATTCCTCTCGTTGACCAGTACTTCGTGATTTTGATTTGTCTTTGCAAACAGAATCAGGTTGTTTCAAAGTGCGTTTGGCTGGAGGAGACACGTGGCTATCACTTAAACTACCATCAACCTCAGATTTCTGAAAGACAGTGAAAAATGCATTTATTATTCCTATTAAAACACACAAAATTGTTAAATTGCATAAAGTACAGTATTTATTCAACCATTAAATATTTACTAAATGAATCACTCTAAAAGTGTAACATACTGTAATAATCTGTAACTACAGAAGCAAAAATTAGAAAAATATGTTCAGTGTTGTTTATATTTGAAAGCAGTTTCAAGCCTACAGAAAAGATGTGTGTATATCATTTTATGATATGACTAGTAGCCCTGTGCACGAATCCGTGCGCCAGTAGCTCACCAGTACTCGCTGCCACCCTCCAGTAGCTCTCTGTCGACTGTCCCGCCCTCCTGTAGCTCCCTCGCCTGCCCCACCCCCTCCTCATAGTTTGCTGCCCTGCCCCCTCCTGTAGCTCTCCACCGCCCGCTTGTAGCTCGCTGCCCCACCCTCCTGCTGATCCGTGATCCAGTCATTATGCAGTCAGTCATTATGCTTCACAACGTAACGATCATTTGCATATTACATCTTTATTATATGATTCCTCATTCTTCTCCTAAATACTCCATCATGTACCTCCCAAAACAAGGACACTTTGTTACATTAGCATCATACAACCCACCTAATCAGGAAATTAACACTGACATAACACAGAGCGAATCCAGACACATGAAATTTTATCAAATGTCCCAACTTGTCTCTCTTTCCCTTCTGGTTCAGGATCCTATCCAGGAACACATATTGTATTTAGTTATCAGATCTCTGTCTCCTTCAATATAAAACAGTTCTTTAGTCTTTCCCCATCTTTTATGACCTTGAGTGTAAAGAGTACAAAACCTTTCATTCCCAAGGATGAATTTCATTCTGGGTCTATTTGATGTTCCTCATAACCAGATTCAGGCCATATATTCTTGGAAAGAATATACAGAAACTATATTGTGCATACTGCACCTACTCATCATTATCACCTTGATCACCTGGTCAAGTTGTTGTCCACCAGGTTTCTCCACTGTAAAGTCTTATTTTTCCCTTTGTATTTCGTTAGATTATGTGTAATTATTCTGATAATTCAGCCATATCCTGTTTTTCATCAAACCACCACCCATCAGCCTTAGCATTCATTGACTATTTTTGCCTTTCTTCAATACCAGTATGACAATGATTACCTAATCCCATCATTCCTTCTACATTTTTTTAGTTGGCATTCTACTTTAAAGAGCTTTCCCAACCCCACTTTGCCCAATTCATTTACTCATGCATTTATATCAATAGGCACTGTGGATTCTATATTGTTCTAGGAGTTATAACCTATTATTCTATTTATTTTGTTACTCAATTTATAAAAGTTTTGGCCATTTGGAGCCCTTTAAAAGTGATTCCTGTATCCTTTTGACATGTCCCATCATTTTGAATATTTCCTTATTTCTGGCACAAAAGAAATCTCTAATCTTGTACTTTCCCTCCCTGACCCCAGAATTAGCTATTTCTGCAAGGAGCCCTGGTTCCTTTCAGTCAAGGATGGTACCTAGAAACCAACATCTGGGCAATAGGTGCACTCACTGTTACTGGGGGTTTCACTGCTATTGAGACCTCTAAGCAGAGAGCGCTAAAAAATATACGAAAAAATGTACACACACACACACACACACACACACACACACACACACACTCATCTATACCTATTTCTTTATCTGTGCATAAATAATAACAAATGTGTGTACACTAATGCTTCTAATTCTAATTCCACACCTTAAGTTTCTAGACTTCCCTTTTCTGTTTCTAAGCCCTTCTCAGAGAGAAACCTCGTTTCCAACATCTTGAACACATTTATTTATTTATTCATTTATTTTTAATATGTTTTATATTGATTTCAAAGAGAGGAGGGAGAGGGAGAGAGAGATAGAAACATGGATGAGAAAGAAAGATCCATCAGCTGCCTCCTGCATGCCCCTACTGGGGATCAAGTCCAAAACCCAGGCTTGTGCCCTGACCAGGAATCTAACCAACAACTTCCTGGTGCATGGGGTGATGTGCAAAAACTGGGCCGGGCCATGTATTTATTTTTTATGTTCCCTTTCAATTAATTTGAAAGCTCCATCTACCATATTTCCATTATTGCCTCCCCAGCTGCATATCTTCAAATTACAGGAAAGTTACTATCTGCACAGCAGCTCTCCTCTTCACCATGCAATTCCTTGGATACTAGGTGGATGGGAAAGTGAGTGGAGGGATGGATCTTTCCTTTGGAGAAATTAAGTTCATATACTTTATCACTTGACATTTTCGATCAGTATTTCAAAGGAACATATGATCATTTTCAATATGGTACCATTAAAGATATTTGAGTTTGATCTCCTTTTATGCTACAATTTTCTTTTTAAAATATATATAAAAACTATCCATTTCATAAATGCAGGCTTTTATATCATACTAGAGGCCCGGTGCACAAAATTTTGTGCACTTGGGGAGGGGGGGTCCCTCAGCCTGGCCTGTGCCCTCTCGCAGTCTGGGACCCCTCAGGGGATGTCCACCTGCTCACTTAGGCCCACTCCCCGGGGGATTGGGCCTAAGCTGGCAGTCAGACATCCCTCTGGCAGCCCGGGAGCCCTCGGGGGATTTCCACTTGCCAGCAGGGAGCAGGCCTAAGCTGCAGTTGAACATCCTTAGTGCTGCTGAGGAGGTGGGAGAGGCTCCCGCCACCACCGCTGTGCTGGCAGCCATCAACCTGGCTTGTGGCTGAGCAGAGCTCCCCCTGTGGGAGCGCAATGACCACCAGGGGGCAGCTCCTGCATTGAGCGTCTGCCCCCTGGTGGTCAGTGTGTGTCATAGTGACCAGTAATTCCCAGTTGTTCTGCTGTTAGGGTCAATTTGCATATTACCCTTTTATTATATAGGATTATCCCAAAGCAAGACAACTATATTACTCAAATAATTAGTAAAAATACAGCCACTAGCAAACAAACATAAGAAATACAATGTTTGCCCTAACCGGTTTGGCTCAGTGGATAGAGCGTCAGCCTGTGGACTGAAAGGTCCCAGGTTCGATTCCGGTCAAGGGCATGTACCTTGGTTGCAGGCACATCCCCAGTGGGAGGTGTGCAGGAGGCAGCTGATCGATGTTTCTCTCATCGATGTTTCTAACTCTCTATCCCTCTCCCTCTCTGTAAAAAATCAATAAAATTTATTTTTAAAAAAATACAATGTTTATTTAAAGGTACCCAACTACAGCCAATAGAATGAATTCACTTACTAAAAATTTTTTCACAGAAAAACCAATTTCTAATTTTGTGATTTAATACATTTACAATGAGCCAGTTTTAAAGCCACAAGACCACACACACACTAAAAGGCACAAAGAGAAAAATAATTAAAAATTCAAACATCAGAGTGACTATTTAAGAATAATAAACATGTTAGTTGTGTAACATGCATCACAACTTATCAGTTTAAGTTCCCAAGAAAAACTGGTTAGCTACTTCCAAACTATCCTCAATAGACTACCTCTGTCACTCCAAATGTGCTCCACCCCAATCAGAAACCAATTTTGGCAAGATCCCCAGATGATTCTTATGCGCATTAGGATTTGAAAAGCAGTGCTATAACATGTTCAACAAGCACTGGGTGAGGAAGCAATGTCATCTGCTCTAAGTTAAGGCATATTTGTAAACACAGTAACTGATACCTATAAAACTACTTTACCAATTTAGATATCCAAGCCAGCATTACTCCTTCTAATCAAATCCCACCACTCACTCTTTAAGACCCATCTCTACCCTGAATCTTATCTGAAGAATCTAACCTAATTGACATTTCCCCTCTACTAGCTGCAACTTTACAATACATTTTGGCAATTAATTATATTCAATTAGCAATATGTATTCAAAACTGATTCTAACAGCCCTGGCTAGTTTGGCTCAGTGGACAGATAGAGCATCAGACTGAATGGTCCCAAGGGCACATGCCCAGGTTGCGGGCTTGATCCCCAGTAGGGGGCGTGCAGGAGGCAGCCGATCAATGATTCTCATCATTGATGTTTCTCTCTCTACCTCTCCCTTCCTCTCTGAAACCAATAAAAATATAATATTAAAAAAAATGTTTTTAAACTGATATTAACAGCTTACCTGGTATTTAAGTAATATTCAGGATCCAAGTCTTGAGATTCTAGCAAGATTTTAAGTTCTTTAATTTTAGAAAAAATGACCCTTTTATATTTTTTTTTCCAGGGGAGAGCTCGAACACAGTCACCCACTACCACAAATTATGCAATCGAGTTTCCCACATTTGGGGAAATCGCAGAGGTCAACACATCCGGAGTGCAATGGATAAGCCTCACCCTGGGAAAACCACCTTCGTGATCATGGTATCTCCCCTGCCAGGTAAGCATCCTATTTCTTTTTAATTCCACACAACAGCAAGCCAAAAAAAAAGGCAAGATTTACCCAAATTTGTTCAATAAATTATTAATAGGAATTATTATGGATGGGGAAAAGGAAATTATTAGGGGAAACAAAGGAAGGCTAATGATGAAATAAATTTCAGAATCAATGAGGTCCAAGGTTTTTGGCTGCAAGGCTTCTAAAAGTTTTGAATATGTTAATATGCAGTGTAAATCTCCAAGTATGAAAGATAGTATAGGACATCTCACAAATTTACTTGATCAAGTCTCTTTTTTCATGAAGCATATATAGGTAATAAAGTTTCACAAACATACCCTGGGAATAAGTACTATGTACTTAAGTACTTATTGAAATAAAGAAAAATTAATAAAATATTTTAGTTATTATATAATAACTTGAAATAATTTGAGTTATTCTATAACTCTGATTATCTATTTAAATGAGTTTATATGTTTACTGGTCAGTCTCTCATATTCTACTGGCTTTTTTCAGTTCCATTCAAAGCACCTCTCATAGTGCTGTCCACATACTACCTGAACCAGAAGTCACCTGAATTGCTCACTGAAGAAACATAACCTGTTAAACTAGAATTTCTTGAGGTGAGATATTTTTAACGAGGGCCTCCAAATGATTCTTAGTACACAAAAGTTTGAGGACCTCTGGCACATAATACACTTTTAAGTATAATATGAGGCACATCATCCTAACTGCTGCACTGAACTATAGTACTTCTCTTATGGAAGGGTTTCAATCTTTACTTGGCTCTGTGACAGAAACCTCAGAATAAATAGCATTACAAAAAGATCCCTCCCTCTAAAGAAATCTAGAGATTTAAGTAAAGCAAATGAACAAGATGTACATATGTGCAAAGTGATTACTTCAGCACCATTTTAGTAACTTCAAGCTTTGGGAAAGCTTTTACCTACAAAACTGATACTAACAGCTTACCTTTAATAGGATAATCACAGGTTCAACTTTAACTTTTTCATCTTCAAAGCATTTTGCTGTTAATTATAACCTAATCCTTTGAGGAAAGGCGTTACTAGTTTCAGGCGAAAAAGTTTAAGAGAGGTTTTGCAATCTACCCACAGTCATTTAGCAATCTATGTCGCAGTCATTTCAATTCATGAATAAGAAAGGTATCTTAGACTAAGGGAATAATTTCACTTAACAAACGTTTATTGAGAACCTACTGTGTATATAAGACATGGGAGCAGTGGTAAAATGGATTAAGACCTATTTGAACTCAATATATAATTTATTGGGTTCACAAACAGTCATAGTGATGATAGATAACATATTATATTAAGTACTATAAGTATACAATTCTCTGAAAGCAAAAATTAAAAATAAGAACTGCTAGTAGAGATGAAGGAAAACATCATAAATGATGTGGACTTTATTTCATAACAACATAATAATGGAGTGAATGGTCAAAGGAACAATAGATAGTACTATAGTAAGTGTCAAATGCTACGAAAGTAAAAGTACAATGAAAAGATAGTCATCCAACCTAAGTGACTTTTTTCTCTAAACTCTAATCCTCTAAAATAGTTAGATAATTTTTCCAATTTGAAAAAATCATTTTATCCTCAAGTCTCATCAGCTACCACAAATACTGACCACTATTCTACCACAAATCACATACAATTAGACCAAAGACCTTGAGAATAATGAAACAGAGGAGATTTTTATGCTACATAGGTTTTCAGGGAAGGCTTCATGCCCAGATCAGAATTTGTCAGAAATCCAGAACCTGGACTTTAATGTAAAAACTAAAAGAATATTTCTAAACATAGCATTAAAAAATGAGAAACTGAAGGAAACAAGTAAATTAGCAGGCCACTAAATTAATTCAAGACTTGATGGTGGCCTCATCTAGAATTGTAAAAGTAGAAAATAAGAAATTGATTCCAGAAAGCAAAATAACTAAGATATTAGTGAAACCTCTATTCAAATTAAGACAATAGAGCAAGTATAAAAAGTGGTTGTTGATTTTTAGTGGGTGTAGGGGGAGGCCAGGGGACAGATGTTTAATGAAGAAATGTAATGCTGAATTCTGATTTTGAAAGTTAGGTTTAGAATTCTAGCCAGAAATCTAGGGAGATGTCTATCAGGTTGTAGGAAATGCAGCTCTGAGTAAGAATAAGTGAGAACTAGAGATATGAAATGGTAATAGAAGAATCATAGGTAATATAAGAATGAAAAAAACAAAAAGGCAAACGGCAAAAATCTTTAAAAATGGCTGCATTAAAGGGATGAGCAGAAAGGATCTCATATAAACTAAAGAAAAATAGTGTCTCATTAAAACAGGGAGAATGGAAGTTTGCTCCAAAAAGACCAAACAGAAGGAAAACTGATAAGCCTGTGCATTGGTAATCTACTAAGTAAATTAGTCACTGTACCTTCTGATAGGACAATTTCTGCAAAATGCTGACTGGAAATCACTAGATGAAGAACTGGGTGGTGAGAAAGTATAGATGATGACTACAGAGTTAGTTTTATAGGAAGTCTCAGAATTAAGAAAGACAATTAAAAATAGTCTAAGGAGGTCACAAAGTCAAAGAAGTCAGGGAAGAATTTCCTTTTTGGAAAAGATAAGATGACCTGGTTTCTTGTAAATAGAAGAAAAGGAATCACAGAAGAGATTAAAATAAAATTAAATTTTAAAGAGAAAGATAACTGATGCAAAAAAGATCCTAGGAGAGACAGGAAAAAGAATGAGGATATCCCCCAGGCTAGATCAGAAAGTGTATGGGTGCAATCAATGTTTTCCAATTTCCTTTATAGAACAGCCTTTTTCTGCCTTTTAAAAAAAAGTAAGAATTCCTGTTGAAAGCTTAGCAGTAGAGTCAATTTCTTTTGCTTTCATTTGTAAAACGAATGCACAGAGGCAACAGTTACCATGACTGCAGAAAACAAAACTCTCACTACTGCTTATTTACTCAGGGCTAATACTATTCTACAAAGTCCTAAAACTCAAGGACACACAATGTCCTAAATTTTCCTCAAATATCACAAGAGTGCTAGCTTACAAGTTTAATATTTCTAAACAATCATCATGAAATAATATGGAAAGGGGAAAAATACACAGAAATAAGCTTAGGCATTGTAAAAAGATAAAAATAGACCATTATAATTTAAAATGCATTTTTCTTCCTGGTAATTCTTTTAATCTGAAAATATCACATAGTTAAAATGAGAGAGAGAGAGAGAGAGACAGACAGACAGACAGACACAATGTGGGCACTGAAAAATGCCAAGCTTAGAAGTTTGACAGCACCAGTCTTACACTACAGCATACCATTGTAATTCAACTATTTACCTCATAAAATTGTTAGAAGAACCAGGTGAGGTAGTGTAAGTTATAAATAGATACAGTCTCCAATAAGGATACTTGTTTCAAGGCTTTGTAGGATTAATAGAACTTCGTAAGTTTATTAATTATCTTCAGTGATTCATTCTTTCCACAAAGCAAATGTATTAAGCACCTATTATTGTGTCAGATACTAAAGATACTTGATAAGATAGTCTCTGTCCTTCAAGGAAGTTAAAGCCTAACTCCTTAAATCAACCAGCAAAAGATATAAAAATTTAAGGTGCTTAGAGTATTGGGGAGTAGGGTATATACTGCTTTAGCCTGTTTAATAGTACAATTTGGTAAAACCTGTAAAAATTTAAAATACATATATCTTTAATCCAATAATTCCACTTCACCTAAAAGAGAAAGGTCATTTCCTGCTACATTACTTATAATATTAAAAATACAGAGGCGCCCTGGTCAGGTGGTTCTATACACCAAAAGGTTGCAGGTTTGATTCCCAGTCAGGGCACATACCTAGGTTGTGGGTACAGGAGGCAACCGATCAATGTTTCTCTCTGACTCTAAAATCAATAAACATATCCTTGGGTGAGGATAAAAAATAAAAAAAAAGAGTATGGAGGCAACCTAACCGTGTAACAACAGGGAACAGCCAAATGACTGGATCACACAATGATACAACAAAATATTAGAAAGCCATTAAGAAAAATGGATACTCGCCGAACCGGTTTGGCTCAGTGGATAGAGCGTCGGCCTGGGGACTGAAAGGTCCCAGGTTCGATTCCGGTCAAGGGCATGTACCTTGGTTGCGGGCACATCCCCAGTAGGGGGCGTGCAGGAGGCAGCTGATCGATCTCTCTCATCGATGTTTCTGACTCTCTATCCCTCTCCCTTCTTCTCTGTGAAAAATCAATAAAATATATTTTAAAAAAAGAAAAGAAAAATGGATACTTAAGAATGTACATGACACAAAGTTAACTTTAAAAAATTAGTTAACGTAAGTAGTATATAGAGTATGATTCCATTTCTGTCAAAAATATACACATATAAATACAATAGTCTGGAAAAATGTACACCAGTTTTAACAGTGTTTATTCCTAGGAAGAACAAACTGGAGGAATGAAGGGAGCAGGGGAACGTCCCTTTTTTATTTTTTTTAATGAACGTCCATATTGTTTGAAATATTTATTTCTTAATTTTTAAATAAAAATAAAATATTTTGCCACACAGTAAAATAGATAATCAAATTGGTATCTTAGTAAAATGTATTGTTACTGAAAAAAATTCCAAAGAAAAGGCAAAGTACAAACCATTTTTTTAAAAATCAGAAGCCTGGCCAGCGTGGCTCAATGGTTGAGCATTGACCTATGAACCAGGAGTTCACGGTTCAATTCCCAGTCAGGGCACATGCCTGGGTTGCAGGCTGGATCCCGAGTGTGGAGCATGCAGGAGGCAGTGTTTCTATCTCTCTCTCTCTTCCTCTCTGAAATCAATAAAAATATATATATTGTTGTTTTTAATCAGAAAATACTAGTTCTGACCAGAGTTGCTAGGTGGTTAGAGTGTCGGCCTACAAACCAGAGGGTCCTGGATTCAATTTTCAGTCAAGGGCACATACCTGGGTTGCAGGATTGATCTCTGCCCCCAGTTGGGGCTCATATGGAAGGCAACCAATCAATGTCTCTCTCTCACATCAGTCTCTCTCTCTCTCTCTTTCTCTCTCTCTCTCTCTCTCTTTCCCCTCCCCCTTCCATTCTACTCTCTCTAAAAATCAATGGAAAAAATATCCTCACTCCTCTGGTGAAAATTTTAAAAAAAGAAAATTTTAGATAATATAGGACAGAAAGGGAGGTGGAACATTACAAGAGCATGTTAAAAAGTATGTGGTTAGAGGAAATATAATTTTAAAAATATATGAATTTAAAAAACCTAGAAGTTTAGGTCTTAAGGGCAATAAATAACAACAATAAAGCATACATGGAACAGTTACCAAAACTAAGCATAAATAGGGTAGCAAATATAAATCAGAACAAATTATATAGAGTAAGTTCTCTGAACATACTGGTATTAAACTATAAATAAATAACAAAAAGATAATTAGAAAATAAATGCCCAACTGTTTAGAAAAGTAAGCAATATACTTCAATAACCTATATGTCAAAGAATAAAGCAAGAAAAAAAATCAGAAACTATTTTAAAATAAAGTTAATTTATACATATCCTAGGAGAATTTGAACAATAAAAAAGTTAAGTAGAATCTTAATATGGAACAAAATAGGAGTTTATCTGAATAATCAATAAACTCATACTAAATACTCCATCTCTTAATGTTTCCTATCATTTCTACATATAAAAGCCTAATATGCAAATTATCCCCTCAGGAGTTCGACCGGGAGACCAGGAGTTCGATCACTCACTATGACGTGCGTTAACCACCAGGGGGCGGCGAGGAACGAAGGAAGGCCCAGGCTGGCAGCCGAAAGGCCCCAATTGTCCCTGATCACCGGCCAGACCTCGGAACCCTACCTGTGCACAAATTTTGTGCACCGGGCCTCTAGTATATTTTTATTTTTCTACATCTAACAGAAATACACATTTTTCTCAAACACACAAACAACATTACTGACACTATATTAGGTCACAAAGAAAGCATCAAATTCCACAAGAAATACACAAACTGTGTTTGTTATATGAGAGATATGCCTTGCTTTGACAATTTACTACAAAGGTGGCAATTCTCTGCAAATTAATCTAGGAATTCAAATACATTCTCAATCAAAATTCTAGTTGGATCTTTTGAGGAACTCTGATCTTAATTGGAAATGTACATGAAAAAAAAATAAAGATCCTTGAATATCTAGGTCAATTTTGAAAATAAGGAGGAGGGGGGACCCTTTCCCCCTGCCCACGTGGGAGTCCATTCTATGGGACTCTTTCCCTCTCCCCACATGGGAGTCTGTACTTGTTCTTCAATAATCTCCATCTTTGCTATAAAAAAAGAAAAAGAAAAGAAAGAGGAGAAACTTGCCTTTTAAAATATTAAGACATATCTCAAACCACAGTCATAGAAATAATATGGCACTGCCACAAAAATAACCAACACAAAAGAATAAAGAGATGAGAAAAGAACATACATAGAAATTTATTGCATTATAAAATGACTCTTCAAAGGGAAAGGTTGTCTAGTAGAATCAATAAGATAAATCAAAGACCTAAATTAAAAAAGGTAAAACTACATGTGTGTACAGGTCACAATGTAAACAGTATCCCTTACTATGAAACAAGAAAGGTTAAAAGTCACTGATCTTGCCCAGCCGGCATGGCTCAGTAGTTGAGTTTCGACCTAGGAACCAGGAGGTCACAGTTCCATTCCTGGTCAGGGCACAAGCCCGGGTTGCAGACTGGATCCCCAGTGTACATCCCCAGTGTACAGGTGCAGGAGGCAGCCAATCAACGATACTCTCTCATCATTGATGTTTCTATCTCTCCTTCTCCCTTCCTCTCTGAAATCAATAAAAAAAAATTTTTTTAAGTCACTGATAAATAATACTCTTGGAAAATAAGAAAATATAGCAAATCCAGCAGAAAAGAGAAAAATGGGCAAAAAATATCAATAAGCATTTCAGAAATGAGGAAATTTAAAAATACTAAGGACATTAAGAGTTGCTCATACTCATTAGTAATCAAAGAAGAGCAATTAAAAATATACAAAATTCCTAATATTGGCAGGGTGTGAAGATACAGGAACCTGTATATACTACTCCTAGAAGTTGAAACTAGAGCAATTTTTTTTTTAATCCTCACCAAGGATATTTCTCCATTGATTTTTAGAGAGAGTAGAAAAGAGAGGGAAAGACAGAGAGAAATATCAATGTGAGAGAAACACATCGATTGGTTGCCTCCTGCACGAGCCCTGACCAAGGCCAGGGCCGGGGAGGAGCCTGCAACCGAGGTACGTGCCCTTGACCATGCCCTTGACAAGAATGGAACCAGGGACCCTTTGGTCCACAGGCCAATGCTCCATCCACTACTGGCAAGGGCGAGGCTTTATTTGGGACCCTTTGGTCCACAGGCCAATGCTCCATCCACTAAGTCATACTGGCAAGGGCGAGGCTTTATTTAATTTTAAGTACATGAATACTCTACTTCATTCCTGGGTATCTCAAAGAAATTCCCAAACCAAGTCCCCAAAGGACACTGTATGAGGATATTATTTGCAGCATTTAACACACAAGGAATGCACTGCACAACTAGTCATTTGCATAGACTACAGTATGAATGGTGCCTCTTTGACTGGTGCAACATGGCAGCCCTAAAACAGTGAACCAAAGAGACTAAAATGCTTGCCCACATGGCACTTACATTTTAATATTGTAGCTGCCTGATAAACATTTGTTGATTGAATACAAGAACAAAGGAAAAAAGCAAGACCCACCACCAAAAGTTAGGCTGTATTATCTCACAAGTACCTGTCTGGCAAGTTTAGAGAACATATTTTATGAGTATCTGAAGCCCCACCACTTCGGAGATCCTGATTTGGGTCCTAGAATACAGACACAAACTAATAATGCTAAAGATGTTTAATTCACTAATATCTATCTTCATACATAAATATGCTATATAATGTCTTTTCAAGATGTTTCAAGTATGAACATTTTTCTCAAATGGAAAACATGTGCATACCCCAGAGATAAATAATTCCCAGAGCATAAAAGAAAATGTACACACTAATAAATCAGTATCACCAAGCAGAGGGAAAGATGGTAACACAAGTACACCTCTATTGGAGACCACAAGCCCCAAACTAAGTCTCTTTATAGGGATTTTTTTCCCAAGCCATTTTTAAAATATTGGGAAGCAAGGATATTGCTAAATGATCTCACAATATGCCTGCTCCTCTCCCTACACCCACCCCCTGAAATCAAGCAGCGAGCAATTACTGAAAATCGCTGTTCTATATTTCATCTCCCTACAGGCTACTGTTCCCACTTTCAGTCCCAATGCAATCCTAGACACAACTCCAGATAGTCTAGTAAAAATCTGTCTATGCACAGCGTGCACAGAACTTCCTGACTATACAACAGCTGCCTTCTTCACTTTTTCAGATATTTGTAGAAACCACTGATTGAACAGCATCAGAGTAGTGACAAATACACATGAGACTGTGATATACAAGTGGAGAAGACAGAACTAGATTTAGGTATTATCCCTACTACTTGGCTCCCACTGGCCATTGAACCAGAACTAGATTTAGATATTACCTATTTGGCCTTCTACTGGCCATTTAATCTCTTCAGCAACTCAATTTCCTTAGCTGTAAAATAGGAGTACCTATTCACCTGTCTTACAGGGTTGTTGCATGGATTAAATGAAACAGCATTAAACCCTGGCATGATTTACTCCTCTCCTTATTAGGTTACCACCAAATGGTCAGACAGGCAAAATGCAATAAGTAAAATGAAAATTGTCCATATAAAAATAATTTAAAATGAGGCACACTTTTCATTCATTCACTCAAAAACTATTGAACAATATCTAGCAGGCACTATTGTAGGCACTCAGGATACAGCTGTGATCATGACGATCTCTGTTTATTTAATTGATTTTTTTAATAGAGAGAGGAAGGGAGAGGGAGAGAGAAACTCTGATGTGAGAGTGAAACATCAATCAGCTGCCTCCTGCACGACACCTCCCCCATAAAACCCCCACTTGTGCCCAGACCAGGAATCCAACCGGCAAACCCAACCAGCTGAGCCAGGCCAGCCAGGAAGATTATCTGTCCTTAAAGAGTATCAGAGAGCACATTCCGGGTTGTGGGCTAGATCCCCAGTAGGGGGCGTGCAGAAGGCAGCTGATTGATGTTTCTCATTGATGTGTCTCTCTCTCTCTTCCTCTCCCTTCCTCTCTCTAAAATCAATAAAAACATTATTTTTAAAAATATATCCTCACATGAGGATGAACAAAAAACATAAAATAATAATTTCTCATATTATATATATCACTGTGCATACTTAGAGTCCTGAAGATAGAAACTGTGTTTTATTTATCCTCTATTCTCAAAGTTCGATCATCATGATTTTCACAAAATAGACGCTCCTTACTATGCTATTTCATTCATTTAACAGATATTTACTAAGCATCTTCTATGTGTCAGATGCTGCACCAAGCCTGGGAATACAACAATCGGGTGAAAATAAGACAGAGCCTGCTCTCATGGATCTTACAGCCTACTGTAATAA
>NW_005367354.1:3359887-3363259 GCF_000412655.1 Myotis brandtii | reverse complement strand
CCAAAGGTATATATTTCCCACCTGCAGATAAAATTATAATAACAATCTAAAAATGAAAAAAAATAATACCAAAATAGAGTTCAAAAGAACCTGAAGTTTATAATGTTATAACATATACTCAAAATATTTAAAAGATAACACAAATTACAGCCTATTAACTTTAATGTGGTGTCTTTTCTATTGTTTGATATAAGCCACATAAAATATTTAACTCTCTAAAAATCTCTAGCTTATATTTAAATAAAGTTAACACATTTTATGTATGGTTTTCTCCCTAACTTTGCGCTTCCATAGAACTTTTTATCCAAAAAGCCTCAGTGACTCATTTTTCACAAAAATCCTCCCCCAGTGAAGGGACATTAACAGAAATATAAAACATTCCTAGTACAAAACTAAAAACCCAAATATCAAGAAATCAATTCAGTAACACACTGAGTAATGAAACTTCATTGTGTATATCCAAAAAGAAATGCTAAGTATACAATTCAAAGTCATGCAGCACTTCTCTGAAGTGACTCCTTGAAGAGACAAAACCACTCTACTCAGGTGCTGACAGTGGTTGGGCTCATGAGTTCTCATAACAAGCTGTAATCCCATCACCTGTCTAGCTGGTTTCCAGAGGTTACTGGTTTATCTATGATTATGTATTTAAGAGACATGCAATCAAGGACATATCAAAGGATGGTTAAAAGACTGCCAGAAAAATAACTTAGGAATTAATAGGCATTCACTTCTACAGGTGTTGTTTCACCCATGACCTAAAAAAACTGTAAGTGTATATAGTATTCGAACTCCATGAACTCCACTGCTACTATGGTTCAAAATTGTGACAGAGGACACTGCTTAACATATTACTCAATATCACCTATATGGTGCTCCATGTGAATTTGACATAAGGAAAAATAAACATTACATGTCCCATGTCTCTCTCAGGCTTCCTTTCCATGTTAATCCCCAACTTCAACCACTCTGTTTGTGTTATGTTGGCAAATGTATGAGTGCTGGAAAAGAATAAGTACAGGGTGGTAAAGAATAATTGTAGAGTGATAATAAAGAAGGACCCACAGATTTTTTTAAATAAAAGTAAAATGAAGCAAGCTTACTTATAAAATTACTCAAAATATTTTCATCCTCTCAGCTAACATGTGGACTCACAAAGAGTCAATGACCATCTCAAAAAGTACAAAAAACTAGTGACAAAGCCAAAAGCACCTGCAAACAAACCTGACAGAACAATGAAAGAGATGAAATATTTTTCAAAGACTGCTTTCCAACTCTGCGAATACAGTCGAAGTTTGTTTGCTGAGAGTGACTCTGAGGTGGAGCAAATAAATGCTAATTACTGATGGTCAGATTAACTGACCTAAAAGAGGTCAAACTTTATACACGTTAAATGAACAAACAAACAAAAAAGCCAAGTACATAGAAGTAATTACAGCTAACTGCAAAACACAAATCAATCTGACATTTAAGAAGTGTAGGCACAAGAAAATCGTTCCAATAACCTATGGAACGTATCATGTTTATTTCCCCATCCTACACATACTTGGGAGAAAAACAAAACTATAGGCATAGCTCATGGTCCAATGCCTTTTTAAACCAAATGAAATGTCTCTAGACACCGTGGATAAAACAATCTAAAAAGAGTTAGAAGAAAAGGAAGAGGGGGGGAAATCAGCATCAAGTGTAAAGTGAAGAAATAGCACAAAAGTAGAGAAAGGGGAACCTCCTCAATTATAAATCTCATAAAGAGGAATAAATACAGTGCAAGCAACTCCATTTCCCATCAAATACTAGTAAGTCTTTGCAGGCACCAGCAAAGGCTTTAGACCCCACACACATAGAGGGTGCTTTAAGTAGCACCAGAAGGGTGAATCGGGATTGCTAAACTCTTGTAACATAAAACCAACTTGAGAGGAAGAGCTTCCCAGACTCAAATCAATCCACTTCAGAAATATACAACAAAGAGGTATACAGACTGCTCCCCTAGAATATAACCCATAAACTTGGAAAATCAGAATTACAACTTATCCTCTTCTGAAGGACTAATCAAGATAGGGAATTATTAAAAATTTCTCAGAGAAAGTAATTAGATCATTCCATCATCTACCACGGCCAGAATACAAATCTTCTTAAAACTGAAAAACAAAGTTTCAAAGTAAATCTTCAGTAGCCTGTTATTTATGGTCTCTAAAACATTTTAAAAGGGTCCTTGAAACAAAGTTTCATTAGCATTCTTCTAGAAAGAGCTTCAATATGTTTCATTCTAGCAATTTAAAAGCTACCCAATATTCATTTCTACATTAGATTATTGATTGCTTGCCTTTTAACATCTCCATAACAGCTGCTTGACAAATTACCTCACCTCATTCCTCAGGGGGTAAGGACAGCATGATATCCATGAATTCAAAAATGGGACCACAAACTGAACAGCGACAGACGAGCTAATTGCATCAGATGAATTTAGACACAGTTCTAACAGACTGGGCACTCAGATAGCATTATACAATTAAATGCTCATACTTTAAATATTTTATTTGCCCTTAAGTGTAGAAGGCAGACCTTTCTTAAATTTATTTTCATTTTAAAATATATGTTAGCTTCAGGAAGTCAGTAAGCTGGTACATGTTTGGAGTAATTTCTACAGAAAGCCTAGTTTTTCAGAATAATTACTCTGAATAGTTTGCACAACTTTCAGATTTGGCTTTATTTCAACCTAAGAGATCAGTCAGCCCCCGAATAGTCTACTTAAGACAATTTTGAAAATATTTTCCAGGTTTTTGCAAAATAAAAGCCAAATGTATTTTCAAAGATATAGTAAATATACTTCAAAATTATACAGTAAGATGTGTTGTATTTACCTCAGCTTATTTCTGATTAGTGCCAGAGAGGTAGAGTGAGATACAGAGAAAAAGTCACGGAGATACAGAGAGAAAGCACACATAAGCCATAATCTTGTAGAGTTCTGCAGAAAAAAATAAAATATTGCTTTCCTCCCATAAGAGTAACAAAATGGGGCGGATTTAAAGGCACATTTCAAACGAACAGCAATTTCCAGCCCGATTACCCTGGGTAAATGAACCTCTTTCTGGACAAAAACAATACTCTCTCCTGAATTCAACCAAATCTCATGATACAAACTTACCGATTCCTCTAAAGCGACCAAACATACCGCAGACTTCGAGTTTTTACACTGTATTAAAATGTCAATCACTTAAAAAAAAAAAAAGCTACATCAACGGCCTTCTTCGAATGATCGCTCTTGCAACAGTGACCCTGACGGCGCTCATTCGCCTTTGGTAACTAACCATCCCCGGTAACAAAAACACGCAGACCTCCAGGAGGCCGCCCGCTCCGGGGACGACCGCCGGG
>NW_005367354.1:3352487-3358566 GCF_000412655.1 Myotis brandtii | reverse complement strand
TGCGTCGACTCTATGGTTCGCGGGTCTGGCCAGCCTCTGAGAAGGGGGATGGGAAACCCCCGAAGGCGCGCGGGTGGAGCCCTCCCTCCCTGCCAGGCCCGGGTACCCCAGCGACCCCGCCATCACCCCAAGGTGCCTTGGTCTGAGCTCGGAGCCAGGGCGGGGGATGGAGCGGGTGCCCGGTGACGAGGTCGAGGTGACCTGAGTTGGAATCTCAGAGAAACCGAAGGCGAGACTCCGAACTTGGGTAGCACTTTTCATGGCTGTAAAAATGAGTGACAGGTGTGATCAAATAGATCTGCTCGGTATCCGGCACCCAGTTAGGCTTTAAAAAGAGCAAACACGAGAACCCTGCTCTTTACACAAAGCAAGGCAGGGTCTTTTTCTATACCCCTGGCCAGCGGGAAGGCGGAGCCACAAAGAACCAACTCTTCCCACGAAGCGCCTCCTTCATCGCTGCCGCCCCCGCCCGCGCAAGAATGAAGAAGACACAAAGCTGAACACAAAATTTTTTTTAAGTTGTGATTTAACTTTCAAAGGAAAAGATTAAAGCACGCGATTGCTATGAAAAAGAAAGCTCTGCTGTAAAGTAGTGGTTATGTTAATTTCAAAAATTCTCAGCACATGAGCGATAGTCTACTATTTATTGGGAATACTGTTTGCTACACTAAGAAAAATTGGAGACTCATGAAAAGTCCTGTAAAGATCGCCAAGCTGCTTCAACACTGGAGCATTCTAGCCATCCAACCTCCCAGTGACCCTGGGAATGGACAGTTTTTCTATTTGGGGAGCAGTGCGAGTTCCAGGAAAGCAGACACATCCCTCTTACACTGATTTGCATACCACACCCGCCTCTAGACTCCACCCACAATTTAAAATCTGGCCTCTCCTGGGTGTGGAGATCTTGTAATGGCACCAGACCTGGGCTTTTCTGTAACAGTTAGGTATGATCATTGAGCAGAAAAAAACACACAACAGTATCATTTCCTGTAAAAGAGGCTGGCTTTAAGTATTATAGAAGTGTCCCGAAGGCTCCTCAAGGCATGCTGCAGCCGGTACCACCCACCCTAGCACCAGGGCCCCAGGTCTCTGTCAGTGATGGGTCCAGCCTCCTCACTTCTGTCAGTGTGGCCCCTGCTCAGTCACAACACCAATTTGCCACCCAGTCCTACACTGGATCTTCACGAGACTCAACACTTTACCCTGGATACCCACTGAGTCCTACCAAGATCAGCCAGTATTCCTACTTGTGCTTGTGAGCATGAGGGTGAAGGAGTCATGGCTGCCTTTTCCTGGCCCTGAGTTCTTCATAATGGGCTATGATGAGCTTCTTCCTTACCCTCTCTCAAAACTCCTTAGCCAACAACTTTCTCTGCCTGCGCTCACTGAAGCAAGTTTTTCTCAGACTGCTCTGTTGTCGTCTCCCAAAGCCTGCCCTATTTGTTAATTCTTTTTGTTTTGTTTTTGTATTCCTCGCCTGAGAATATGTTTTTATTGATTTCAGAGAGAAAGAAAGGGAGAGGGAGAAAGAGAGAGACATTGATGTGAGAGAGCAACATTGATCAGTTGCCTCTCATATGCACCCCAACCAGGGATGGAATCCCCAACATGCGTTATGTGCCCTGACCAGGAATAGAACCTACAACCTTTTGGTGTATAGGATAACTCTCCAACCAATTGAGCCACACTGGCCAGGGCTATTTTTTAATTCTTTATTTTTGTGAAAGCAATTTGGTATTTGGAAGAGTTCAGGTGCTCATCTTCTGCAGTCACCAAGAAAGAGAGATCATTCTGAAGTTACTCTTTGAGAAATATGTTCTCTGACTTTATTTCTATAAATGATTTTAAATAGTGAAAAGCATCCTGAAGAAGTGTGTGGTTTGCAAATTAACATACAAAGGCTTTGGGTGCTTTCCTCTTTGTTTTGTTTCTGTGTTTGTTTTTGTAGTCCTAGCTGGGGAAAGCCAGGTTCGGAGTTGAGTTACTATAACCTATACCATTTTTTAAAATATATATTTTTAAAGGAAGGGAGAGGGAGAGAGAGAGAGAGAGAAACATCAATGATGAGAGAGAATCATTAATCAGCTGCCTCCTGCACTCCCCACATTGGGGATCAAGCCCGCAACCCAAGCATGTGCACTGACTAGGAATCAAACTGTAACCCCCTGGTCCATAGGTCGACACTCAGCCACCGAGTCACGCCAGCTGGGCATAACCTATTCCATCTGTTAACAGCAAATATTTACTCTAAGCCCAACTGGTGTTAAGTACTATGCCAGCTCAGGAATAGGGAGTTTTTTAAAAACAACAACAACATAGCTCTGGCCCTCAAAGAACTCACAGACAAGAAGGGAACAAAGGAGACAAGCAAGTGGTCAGTGAGCTGCAACATGATGTTTTAAGGAAGAATGAGGTGGAGACCTCTAATTCAAGCAGGGATGTTATGGGAAGCCTCTGAGAGGTAATGACTCCTGAGATGTATCTTGAACCACAAAATGGAGAAAGGAAACGTTATGGACAAAAGAAAGGAAGACTTGAAAAAGATATGGAAGCTTTGCTTGTTTTTTCACAAGATGATCTGCCTTGCTTTCTCACACCTTTTTATAATCTTCCTTAAATTCCCTCCTTAATTTTAAATGCAGAAAAGAAGCTGCAACCTGCCATTCTGCAGAGCTTTTGAGGTCTGGCTTCCCAGAAATTGTCAGTTAAGCTCAAATAAACTCATAAAAATTCTCTACAGGTTTGGACATTTTTTATATTGACAGCATGACCTTATATGTACTAAATACTACAGAAACTATTTTTTTATATTTTAATTAATTTTTAGAGAGAGAGGAAGGAAAGGGGACAGAGAAGGAGAAACATTGATGTCAGAGTGGAACATTGATCTGCTGCCTCCTGCATGCCTCAAACAGGGGATCCAGCCCACATCCCAGGCATGTGCCCTGACCGGGAATGGAACTAGCCCCAATCTTTTGGTATACAGGACAACGCCCAACCAACTGAGCCAAACCAGCCAGGGCCAGAATCTATTTTATTTTATTTACCATCAATGAGAGAATCATTGATCGGCTGCCTCTTGCACACCCCCTACTGGGGATCGAGCCCATAACCTGGGCATGTGCCCTTGACTGGAATCAAACCCAGGACCCCTTAGTCCTCAGTTTGACGCTCTAACCGCTGAGCCAAACCGGCCAGGGCCAGAATCTATTTTAAAACATACAACTGTTAGAGCTGTATGTTTTTAAAATCAGTAAAGATTCTGGATTTAAGAACAAAAATCAGTAGCATTTCTATATGCTAATGATGAGAAATCTAAAAAGGAATTAAGAAAGCAATTCCTATTACAACAGCATGAAAAAGAATAAAATATTTAGGATCAAGGAGGTATAAGACTTGTACACTGACAACTAAAAAATACTGCTGAAAGAAATTAAAGAAGACCTAACTAAATGGAAAGAGGCATCCATGTTCATGGATTGAAAAACTTACCGTTGTTAAGATGTCAATATTCCTTTAATAGATCTATGGATTCAGTGCAGTCCCTATCTGAATCCCAAAGGCCTTGTTCTACAGAAGGGGAAGAGCTGATCCTAACTGTAAGGTATCTGGAATTGTTAACAGCAGAGTTAGCCCTCAGTCCTTGAGTTCAGCTAAGAAAGAATTCAGAGCCAAGTTCTCTGGAGTAAGAAATTTACTTAGAAAGTCACAGAGGTAGAAGTGAACCAGCTGGGCTACATGAACTCAGGAAACAAGGTACAGAGGCAAAGGAAGGGCCCCTGGAGCTTAGGAGAAAGAAAACACACCTGAAAGAAGAAGAGAGGAAAAGGCGAGAGAGAAAGAGAGAGAGAGAGAGAGAGAGAGAGAGAGAGAGAGAATGAATGAGAATGTGCTCTATGTCATTTTAAGGTTTTATCTGTTTTCCAAAGGCAGGGATTTTAGGGGAACTCTCAGGGAGCACCTCAACAGAATATTCATCAGCTTCCCCCATGTGTTGGTTCAGGGTTGTGGTCTCTACTGATTGGTCGGCACTAGGGTAGAGGGTCATTAGTCATTGCAACTGGCCCTGCTGTCAGCCCTGGCCCTGCTGTCAGCCCTGACATTGCTTCATCTGGTTTTGCTGCTTTTCTGGGCCTGGCGTTGAAACACAACTGAGGTCTAAATGTTATCTCTAGTTTGACCAAAACTCTGTGGTCAGTAGACCCAAGGCTTTATTCCTAAGATTATTTGATGTAGGCCAGAGCCTCATTGTCCTGGAGGCTGGTGCTTAAGGGAGCAGTTGTGCAAGGGCTTGTATAGGAGTCCTATGAGGCCATTCTCCAGCCCCCTTATTCCTCCTCTCAGAGTGTCTAAGCCGCAAGACTAGCAATATGGAAGGTCAGGGGTCCAAACCGAATGACTATACACATATAGGGGAGGAAAGGTCACCTTGGGAGTAAGGTCCTAGCCTATAATCCTCATTTTCCCAGTTTTGCCCATTGCTAGACACGTACAACTTTCCACCCTGGTGACATTCCATACTTGGCCTATCATTCCTGCTCTGCTCATGTCTGTCTTACTGCCTACTCTATTAGAATGACCCAAACAATCTTGAAAAAGAACAAAGTTGGAGGGCTCACACTTTCTGATTTCAAAACCTACTACAAAGCTACAGTAATCAAAACATTATGATACTGGCATAAGGATCGATATTTAAATAGGATATAATTTTTGAGTCCAGAAATAAACCAATACATCTATGGTCAACTGATTTTTGACAAGGGAAGAATCCTTTCTTTATCAAATGGTGCTGTGACAAGAGGAAGAAAGAAAGAGAGGAAGGAAGGAAGGAAGGAAGGAAGGAAGGAAGGAAGGAAGGAAGGGGAAGGAAAGATGGAAAGAAGGAAGAAAACAGAAAGAGAAAAAAAGAAAAGAGGCCTCATATAAGAGCCAAAGAAAGCCTCTGCAGGAAGGAATCAAAGTGACTCCTTAGCGCAGGCTTCAGCGGACAGGATTTCTGGAGCACTGGACAGGATTTCTGGAGCACTGGTTTGAAAGTAGAACTCGCCACAGGATCCCAGAACCAATCACTGAACAGAAGAGAAGTTGGAAAGGTTCCCCAGGTGCCTTTACCTGGGTGGGAATGGCAGGGGTCTATAGTAAGGCCCAATCTCATTTGCATCCTGGCCCTAAAAACTGTCAAGTAAAACACAAACCTGGGTTTAGGCAAATGAGACTTCTTTTGAAAAAAATTATTGCAACGGTGAGAAAAGAGACGACTGTATTGCAATATGGTAGAAGGGCAATTACTGTGGGGGAAATGCTCAACTGTCAAAACAAAACAGAAACAACACCCAGCTTTCGGTAGAGACTTTACTGTAGGATGTTATTCCAAGAAGAAAGGGAATGTGGGGAATGTGGCAGTGGCGTGTCAGGTGTGCGGAGGTGACTATGGCTGTAGGGGAACTCTCTCACTATGCACAAGATCTGCCCCTGTCTCCCAGGTCAGGCGGGCATTTCTTTTCTAGGAACAAAAGCTAGAAAGAACTGGCTGCGGGGAAGGGGGCTGAACCCGTGGAGGTGGTAGTGGCTCGCACTGAGCTCAGAGAATGTTCTACAGGGAAGTCAGCCTGTTTTCAGGAGCGGTGGCTCAGGTGAGGGTGGGTCAGCGTTTCGGGGGCTGGAGGAAGCGGGGGAAGCTTAACAAAAGTTTGTTCAAGTCAGGATAGCTGGTATTTTGTCCACATCGGTCAGTAAGTACAACCAGTTCAGCTAATCACGTCTGGGGCCAACAGGGGAATCGGGAGGGTCTGTGGCTGCCCTCGTCATGGGCACACAAGGGGCACCCAGGAGTCACATCTGAATCACCTGGGGAAGGTGGTTCCTCGTGTAGAGCCTTTCAGGAACACAGGGAGGTGGAGAGATGGCCTTAACCGTCGCTTTCCGGAATCTCAGGGTTCGGGTTCAAGTTCAACATGGTCAGCATGCAGGGAATCCTCTCCCCCATTCAACCAAAGGCTGACGAGGGGCAGCGAGGAGGAGAGGCGGGGTTCAGGTGAGCCCACACCTAGCTCCCCGCGGCTTCAGCGCGGGGTGAAGA
>NW_005367354.1:3327335-3352009 GCF_000412655.1 Myotis brandtii | reverse complement strand
GCCGGCTCTCGGCCGCGGGCTGCTGGCTTCCTGGCTGCCAACTCCGGGAAAGCACAGCAGCTGGGTTTCTGGTTCCGAAGACGCTCAGAAACTTCGAGTTCTGTGCTGTCAAAATACCCCTGTTTCCAAAGGCGATCGCGGCAGAAGCACAGCACAGGAAGCCGAGGCACGTCTGCTCGGGGTGGACATTTCTTAGTGAACTTCATTCCCAGCCTCCCACAACTCACTTTATTTTGCAGTTTTCCTACTTAATTTCTTTTTTCCTGTGTGTCTGTTTTTCTTTTGACCCGCAGTTCATTGCTTCTCCGTGTGGTGTTCAGTGTTGGTTCCTTCGTAGGTAATGTGAGATCAGTTGAAAATAAAGATGGGAAACTTGTAGTCTGTATTGATGTCAGTGCGGAACTGTCTAGTGTGATTGTAAGGGACATGAACACCAACCTCCTTATGTCCTAGTCACGGCTCAAGGATGTTTGGGGAGTATTTATAAGTTTTTAAATTATAGTTTCGTTTTAATGGGACAGACTTTAAAAATTGGTGTTGTGTTTTCTATGTAAATATGCTGAAAGTCTCATTGACTTAAAATGCAGTTTAATTCAGTGAATACTGAGCATCCATGTAAAACAGTAACGTTAATGCTAGGCACTGGTGGAATCCAAAAATGAATGAGAATTGTGTGCAGGATGGAGAAAATGATTAAACACAAATAATAATGATATAGGCAGAATACAGTGTTAACAGGCACTACTACTGACTCCTAGCCCTGCACTGTGGTAAATACTTTACATGCATACTTTACTTACTTAATACTTAATGTTTATTACTTAATAATTTGTCATTCAAATTTTTTAGTACCTACTGTGTGCTGAATGCTAATGATTTTGATATAGTAGGCAGTTAGATAGACATGAGCAGAGTAGGAACCGTAGGCCAGGTACAGAAGGTCACCAGGTTGGAAAGCCCTGGGTGCCCAGCAACCGGGAAAATAAGTATTGCAGGGTGGGACTTGTCCCCAAGTTGACCTTCCTCCTCTGGCCCGTCTCTAGTCATGTGGTAGACCCCCTTAGAGCAGTGGTTCTCAACCTTCCTAATGCCACGACCCTTTAATACAGTTCCTCATGTTGTGGTGACCCCCAATTTCATTGTTACAAATGGAACATAATTAAAGCATAGTGATTCATCACAAAAACAATATGTCATTATATATGTATTTTCCGATGATCTTAGGCGACCCCTGTGAAAGGGTCGTTCAACCCCCAAAGGGGTCGCGACCCACAGGTTGAGAACCGCTGCCCTTAGAGGAAGAACAGGGGGGCTGGAGAATGGCCTCATGACACTCCGGTTCAAGCCCTTGTACTACCACTCTCTTAAGCAGTAGGTCTCCAGGGCAGTGAGGTTCTGGCCTGTATCAAATCATCGTAGGAACAAAGACCTGGGTCTGTTGACCACAGAAACAGCGTTTTGGTCAAACTAGAGATAACACTGAGGCCTCAGCTGTGTTTTAGCCCCAGGCTCAGAAAAAAAAGCAAAACCAGAAGAAGCCTTGCCAGGGCTGACATGAGGACCAGCTGCAATGACTAATGACCTCCTACCCTAGTGCCGACCAATCACAGAGACCCGGACCATGAAAGAACACACCTGGAAAGCTGATGAATATTCTTTTGAGGTGCTCCCCTGAGACTTCTCCTAAAATCCCCAACTTTGGAAAGCAGATAAAATCCCCTAAGATGAAGGACTTCAGTGTGAACTCTCTCACTCTCACTCCCTTACACGCCTGCCCCTTTCCTCCCCCGCCCCCCCCCCCACCTTGCTTGCTTTCTCCTAAGTCTTAAGGGCTCTTCTTTTGCCTCTATAACTTGTTTTACTGAGTCCATGCAGCCCAGCTGGCTCACTTCTGTTACCTGTGCTGACATTCTAGATTCTTTCTCAGCCAAACTCAAGAACTGGAAGTCTAACCTCACAGGTTACATCCGTGCCATTCCCAGTTAACAATATGATGGCAACCATTATAGATTTTGCCTTTAAGGACTTTACACTGTCATTTGGGAAACATTGTCATTGTGTGATATTTAAGCAAATCATCACACAAGTAAATGCCAGCAAACTTAGAGGCTAAAAAAAGGAAGAATGTAGGCTGTTGTGAGAGCAAGGAAGGGGTTGCAGGGGCACTTATCTCAGCCAGGAAAAGTAGTTAAGGTTTTCCTGAGAAAGTCATCCTCAAGCTGAGGTATGGGTAAGTAGGAACAGGTGACGGTGACTCCCAAAGGAGAGAAGAAAGGGTCCAGACATAGGAAATAGCTTCCACTGAGGCTTGGGAAGAGGTGGGGAACTGGAAGGTCGAAGCAGTTGGATTGAATGTAGAAAGCAAGGGGGATGTGGTTAGGGCCAGAGAGATCACGTGGGGCTGCTTAAGCAATGTTAAGGATTGGCAACCAATTTTTTTTTTCTTTTTAAAAAAACTTTTATGGAGAACTTTTCAAAGCACTCAAATGTAGTGAGAGAACAATACAGTGAACTCCCCTGCAATGTTATTCAGAGGATTTGGACCGTATTCAAAGAGCAATGGGAGGTCTTTGAAGGGTTTTAAGGAGGGATGTCCCACAATTAAATTTGTATTTTAGAAAGGTCACCCTGACATTTGTGTCGAAATCAGATTGGATGGGGACATGAGCGGATGTGAGGAAACCAGCTAGAGAGGACGGTTGTGGCTGTGAAGAGAAGGCAGATTCTCAGTTACCAACTGGTCTCCTTGCCGTGTTAGTAAATCTATATTCATGCCTTTTGGAGAAATCATGGCAGATTTTCTAAAGGAGATTGTATTTGAGATGGGTTCTGCAAGGTAGATAACATTTCAGGAACCCTGGAATGAGAATGCCTAGGTGTCAAAGGATGACTGTCAAGGTGACCCTGACCACCTTTCTTTTCCCTCAGGATTTTCTCATCCAAATTACCTTTGTCACTATCACTTCCGTCCTTAGGAGCATATACCTCATGCATTAACAATTCTTTCTAGAAGACACAAATGTACTTTCTTTTTTTGCACAGATTACAGGCAGTTAAGTGGAAACTTTCCAAAAGGTTTCATTTTTTATTATTTAATAGTAAACTAGAATTCATAAAATATACTGTCTTAAAGTGTCTGATTCTGATGCTACCATAATTTGGTTTTTTTTTTTTTTTTTTTTAATATATTTTTATTGATTTCAGAGAGGAAGGGAGAGAGCTAGAGAGATAGAAACATCCATCCATGAATCATTGATTGGCTGCCTCCTGCATGTCCCCCACTGCGGGGGATCGAGCCCGAAACCCGGACATGTGCCCCTGGCTGGAATCGAACCTGGGACCCTTCAGTCCACAGGCTGACGCTCTATCCACTGAGCCCAGCCGGCTAGGGTGATCCATGGGTTTCTTTTCCCTTGTGTTTAATTCCAGGAATGGCTTTATCCTTAAGGAGAAGCTTCAGCTCTTACATAAAGATAGCATACCCAATGGTATAATATCTTGATACAAATATTTATCTTTCGAAAATATAGCCTGTATTACCTACCTGGTTTGGTTTGATTTTTGTTGTGTGTGTGTTTGCTTTGTTGTTGTTGTTAATTCTCACCCAAGGATATATTTTTTTTTTCATTGCTTTTCCGAGAGAATGGAAAGGAAGGAGGGAAGAAGGGGGAAAGACAGAGGAGAGAGAGAGAAACATTGATCTTCTGAAAGAGACACATCAACTGGTTGCCTCCCGCATGCAGCTGGCCAGGACTCAAACCCGAGACCCTTCAGTGCGAGGGCCTAACTGCTGAACCACACCAGCCAGGGCACCTGTTTATAAAAATAAATAAAATTGGTAATACGCAAATGTTTTCTATTCGAAGTCTAATGTATACATTGAAAAGACTAAATCTTTTTATTTTTTATTTAATCCTCACCCGAGGATATGTTTATTGATTTTAGAGAGAGGGGAAGGGAAAGAGAGAGAGAAACATCGGTGTGAGAGAGAAACACTGATCGGTAGCCTCCCCTAGGCACCCTAACCAGGGATCGAGCCTGAAACCTAGGTATGTGCCCTGACCGGGAATCAAACCCACAACCCTTTGGTGTACAGGACAACGCTCCACCCAACTGAGCCACACTGGTCTGTTTATTGATTTTAGAGAGAGGGGAAGGGAAAGAGAGAGAGAAACATCGGTGTGAGAGAGAAACACTGATCGGTAGCCTCCCCTAGGCACCCTAACCAGGGATCGAGCCTGAAACCTAGGTATGTGCCCTGACCGGGAATCAAACCCACAACCTTTTGGTGTACAGGACAATGCTCCAACCAACTGAGCCACACTGGTCAGAGCACTAACTCTATTTTGACTAGATTTTCTTTTTGGTGGATATGTTCCAAAAAGCTCAGTGTACTCTGTCTCCTGACTGATTTTATCACTGCAGTTGTTGGGAGTTAAGTGGGATAATATTTGGGAAGGTGTTTGGTAAACTGTGATATACAGTACAAATGTAAGATGGTAGTGGTACTAATTAGAAGTAAACTGAAGCAAGATGAAGAAATTGTTCATCTGTCCATTCTGAGGCCCCTTCATGCTGGAAACTTCGGAACTTGCCAGATGGCTTTTTTATTCTCTACTGTACAGAACATGCATTAGGTTCACTCGCGTTATCTGACTGTGATCATGGTGGCAGCTCACTCAGTGGATACAAATAAATGTAACATGGTTCAAAAATTATGTAGCCAGTATTCTAGTACAAGTCCGTTCGAAACCAAGGACTCTTCATTCTCTTCGGCTGTCATAAAACAAGCAAAAGACTTTATCAGTGGCCTATAACCATAAAATGATTACAAGTAGTAGTGATTTGCTAGAGGACGACACTTTCAGGGTGGTAACTCTCTGCTTTGCACTTGCTGTGCGCTGTGGAAGAAACAGGAAATGTGTAACTCATGATACCGGACCTCAAGGATCCTGGATCCAATAGAGAGTTTAAAAGACAGAACAGAAACAATAGTAAACAAGATCAGACCAATATGACTTAAATGCCCCAAATCTAAATGTTTTAGGAGAAGAGTGTTAACTGGGTTTATTATTTCACCTTTATGGTAGAAGTGGATCTTGGGTTGGGGCTTGGAAGGATAATTAGGATTTCAGTGCCTAAAGGATTGTTACAATGTGAGCCAAGAAGTGGAATGACTATGTTATGTTTATGCTACAATAAGGATCAGATCTAAACTAAGGGATTATTTTAGAGTAGTTGAAAATAATGTTGGAAAACTGTCAAGTGAAAAAATGGAATGCAGGAAGGTAGCTGATCAATGATTCTTTCTCATCATCGGTGTTTCTATCTTTCCCTCTCCCTCTCTGAAAACAATAAAAAAATATATTTTTTAAAAAAGACATACCTCCCTAGCTGGTTTGGCTCACTGGATAGAGCGTCAGGCTGGGGACTGAAGGGTTCCAGGTTCGATTCCGGTCAAGGGCATGTACCTTGGTTGCAGGCACATCCCCAGTAGGTGGTGTGCAGGAGGCAGCTGATCGATATTTCTCTCTCATCGATGTTTCTAACTCTCTATCCCTCTCCCTTCCTCTCTGTAAAAAATCAATAAAATATATATATGAAAAAAAGACATACCATGTAGTAAATATTTTAGTATTAAATATTTTTTATTTTAAATATTTTATTTAAATAGCAAGTGCTATTAAATATTTTAAAATATTAAAGAGTATTCAACTGTGTCTATAATGTTTTATTTCTTAAATAAACACAAAGAGCCCAGCTGGCATGGCTCAGTGGTTGAGCCTCGACCTATGAACCAGGAGGTTATGGTTCGGTTCCCAGGTCCGGAGCATATGATGGGGCTCCATCCCCAGTATGGGGTGTACAGGAGGCAACTGATCAGTGATTCTTTCTCATCATTGATGTTTCCATCTCTCTCTCCCTTCCTCTCTGAAATCAATAAAAAAAAATTTTTTTAATAGATAAAGAAAAAGAAGTAAGTCAAAATGTAAATTTTTCTGAATCTGAATGGTAGGGATGGGTGTTTATATTTTTCTCTATTTTATGAATATATTTTTAATTTGTTTTCTGGTTTTTAAAACTTTTTATCAAAGTCACATATCCACCGTTTAAAGGGGTAGTGTGGCTTTAGTGACTCTGCCTTACCCTCTAGCCAAGGGGTGGGCAAACTTTTTGACTCGAGGGCCACAATGGGTTCTTAAACTGGACCGGAGGGCCGGAACAAAAGCATGGATGGAGTGTTTGTGTGAACTAATATAAATTCAAAGTAAACATCATTACATGAAAGGGTATGGTCTTTTTTTTTTTTTTTTAGTTTTATTCATTTCAAGCGGGCCGTAGTTTGCCCACGGCTGCTCTAGCCAAAAGCTTTATTCAGAAATGATTGCTGGGAATGCTGCTGGGAATGCTGCTGAGGGTCCTGGCCTCACCCTGTTCCTACTCACTCCTCTGCCCCTTAGAATTCCCTCCTTCTTTCTCCCTGTCAGTTTCGCCTCGTGTTTCAGAATTGCTCACAATTTTCTCATAAGAAGGCTAAGCAATACAGTCACTATCAGTTTACATTCAAGTCATAATGAAAACAACAAAGGTATTTAAAACAATTTTCAAGATAGGCTGTTTTCCAGAGCAGACTCCACTGTTCTACTCTGATTCCCAGCAAAACATAGGCCCCATGGGAATTGGTGCCCCAGCCAAATCGGCTGTGGTTGTGGCCCAGCTCCATTAGCAGAGGCAAACTGGAGGGCTGGAATGGACGTCAGGACCCAAGGTCAGTCAGACTCTCATTTTCTCCGGTGAAAGGCTGCCCCTGGGTCCCGTGACCAGATTAGCTTCACCTCCAGATCCTTTGGAGACTTTTAAGTGGGGCCAGTAGATTATTCTAGTGCCCATTTTCTTTCTGGTTCTCAAGGCTTTGGAATGGATCTGGTGGGCCTTCGGTGGCTATGACTGATGTCTGCTTTCTATTTAAATGTACTTAAAATTGCCCTGGCCTGTGTTTCTCAGTGGTTAGAGATTCAGCCCGTGCACCGAAGGGTCTCGGGTTCGATTCCTGGTCAAGGGCATGTGCTTGGGTTGCAGGTTTGATCCCCAGCCGCAGTTGGGGTGCATGTGGGAGGCAACCAATCTCTCTCTTTCTTCCTTTCTCCCTCTTTTTCTCTTTTCCTCCCTCTTTCTCCCCCCTCCATCCCTCCCTTCCAGTCTCTGAAAATCAATGAAAAAAATATCCTTCAGTCAGGATTATTTAATAAATAAATATACTTAAAACTTACTTTAAAAAAATAATCCTGCCCTAGACTGTTTGGCTCAGTGGACAAAGCGTCGACCTTGGGACCAAAGGGTCCTGGGTTCGATTCTGGTCAAGGGCACGTACCTTGGTTGCAGGCTCCTCCCTGGGCCGGGCCCTGGTCAGGGCATGTGCAGGAGGCAAACCAATCTTTGTGTTTCTCTCACATCGATGTTTCTTTCTGTCTTTCCCTCTCTTCCACTCTCTCTAAAAATCAATGGAAAAATATCCTCAGGTGAGGATTAACAAAAATAAAAAAAATCCTCACCCAAGGATATTTTCCATTGATTTTTTTTTTTTTTTAGAGAGAGGAAGGGAGAAGGAGAGAGAAACATCAATATGAGAAAGAAACATTGATCGGTTTCCTCCCATACACACCCAGACCAGGGATCAAACCCGAAACCTAGGTATGTGCCCTGAGAAGGAATGACACAGGAACCTTTCGGTGTATGGGACACTCCTCCTAACTAAGCCACCCGGCCAACGCTTAAAACTTACATTTTTAAATAGCAGTGCTGTATTTGCCTTTTGTATATGTACTCTCCAGAGAGAATTTAAGGAACATATTCTTATTTGACACAGCCTATTTGAGAGTTGAAATATTTTTAATGCATTGTAGAAATCTAACTTGATTATGTCTCCTCTTTGGGTAAAGTGTTTTTCTTTAGTTTTAAATCTGTAGTGTAGTCTCGGGGATCTTGATATCATAAAAAATCTGTCATGACCTAATAATAACATATTCTTAACTATATTGTTTCTCTTTTAAATGTATTTTTATTGATTTCAAAGAGGAAGGGAGAGGGAGAGATATAGAAACATTAATGATGAGAGAGAATCATTGATCGGCCCTCCCACACACACCCACTCCTGGGGATGGAGCACGCAACCCAGGCATCTGCTCTGACCAGGAATCGAACCTTGACCTCCTGGCTCATAGGTCAACCCTCAACCACTGAGCCATGCTGGCCAGGCTTAACTATATTGTTTTAAGCACATATAAATAGAAGTTGTAATTTAGTTTTTCCCTAATATGAACTTTTTAAAAGCATAGCATGAATTGAAACTAACTTATATAGGTTTATTAAAGCATTGCACTCCAGTATTTTTTAAAGCTTACTTAATTTTAAAACATCAAAAAGTCATTGATTTCTTTTTTCTTTCTCTCTATAATCAGTTTGATTGTGTGTGGGGTTTTTTTTTTTTTTTTTTTTTTAGTTAAATAACCAGACATTCCAGATTAGATAAAACAGACCTCATTTTCCCTAACTTGAATTTTGATAACTGACAACTTGAATTTTGCAATAGGCAGGCAGTTCATAACTATTGTCTGTGTT
The DNA here is from genome assembly GCF_000412655.1 of Myotis brandtii. NCBI lineage: Eukaryota > Metazoa > Chordata > Mammalia > Chiroptera > Vespertilionidae > Myotis > Myotis brandtii. The sequence goes on along the minus strand of NW_005367354.1, from coordinate 3,343,390 downwards.
TGACTTCACATAGCTCATTTGTGTGCTATTACTCTATCTAAGAAAGAGATGGACGTGAATATAGATATTTGTTTATATTAGGGGGGAAAATAAGGTTACCCATAAGCTGGGAAAGAGAGGACAAGGTGGGAGGGGCAAGGATGGAAGCTGGATTTCTCCGGAACAATATTTATATGGAACCATATAAATATTTTACACACTTAAGAAACACATTAACTGAATTGACTATCAAGTAGGTAGCAATATCACACAGGAATTGTTTCAAGTAATTTAAAACATAATAATTTTACTGGGTATCCTAGTGACAGCTTTGAGTTTGGTCACTTGTTCTTAGGACCCTTTCAGTGTTATTTTGGGACACATGATAACTTATGTGGAGAATATGAGTGCATGCAATTTAAAACGCTATGAATTAATTTATTTAAAATGCTAAACTCGTAACTGTAACTTTTGTTTCCTTTTACCTTTACAGTAAGGCAGAAGAGAATGAAAGAAGTAGATAATCTTGAAAGTATAAAAGAATGGTAAGTTAATTCGATCTGTGAAGTTTCTTTGTTAGTAATGCCTTTGTTAGTGTCTTTTTCTGTTTTTACTGCATTTCACTGACTGTGATTGTAAGTGTTCATTATGATTATCTCAGTTAAATACCTAATAGTAGTATATTTTAAAGAAACTTTTTTTTTTCACCGTCACTGCATTGAATGGATTTTAGTGAAGTCACTAGATCTTCTTGTTACTAATTAAAAAAAAAAAATTGTTAGGACAATTTATGTGACAGTTGCCAACAAGTATTTTTAAGGTATCTCAGTTAAATACCTAATAGTAGTATATTTTAAAGTAACTTTTTGTGACAATTGCCAACAAGTATTTTTAAGAATTTAAGTGAAATAAGCACATTCTTCTTTGGTAGAAAAATAAAAGTTAAAATTTTCTCTTTGCATATCACTTCTGTCAACTAAGTGAGAAATGCCAGTAACTTTGCTTCGTTAGCTTCTTGTGATAGAATCACAGTGGAAACATAATGGCTTTGGAGTCAGATAAACCTAGGTTTGAATCCATCTCTTTCTTATACGACTTCTCTGGCCTGTGGGCAATGTAGGTAGATTATTTGAGCTTCAGTATCTCATCTATATAGTCCATGGACAGAGACAATAGTGTGGTGAAGGCCTGGGGTGGGGTAGGGGCTGGGTGGAGGAAAGCAAAGTGGGGAGGAATGGGGGACATCTGTAATACTGTCAACAAGAAAAAAATAAATTTTTACAAAAATATATGAACTGGGGCTATACCTAGGTACCTGAAAGATTTTGGGGAGAATTAGATAGCTTATATAAAGCACTTAGCATAGTATTAGCATATAGAAGGCACGCAATAAATGGTAAATGCAAAATGTATGGCTGTTAATATAGAATACTCTATTCTCATTTACGGAGGTGAAATATATCTTGTATTATGCTCTTTGTTTTAAATCCTTGAGGTACATGTCTTTCATCCGTAGTTCATTTGAGACAGACAAGTATTTGTTTCACACTTACAAATATTTTGAAAATGCTTCTGTACCAAACAAACATTTGTTATTTTTGACTAGCGTGTTTACTGTTTTATTTATATGTGATACTAACTATATAATTTTAAGATTGTGTCAGGGGTCTCTAAGACCACCCCCAGGTTTGTAATCGTACTATGATTTATTACAATGGACGGGTAAAAAGCAAAATCAGCAAAGGGAAGAGAGCACATGGGGCAAAGTCCAGGGGAAACCAGGCACAGCTTCCAAGAGTCCTCGCCTGTGGGGTCACCTGGGACGCACTTAATTCTCCCCGTGATAAGTTATGACAGCCCATGTGAGATGATATCTACCAAGAAAGGTCATGGGAAATGAGCCTAGGCTTTTTATTGGGGGCTCGTCACCTACTCAAATTTCAGACTCTCCAGCGGAAAGCAAGCAGGCCTTTCGAAGGATAGCAGTCAGGCCCACTGTGTTAACTCTTTTCTACACAGACATACAATGATTGAACGATTTAAAAGACTAAGATTAGCTTGGGACACTTTTTTTTTAACACTTTATTGAGACCTAATTCACATACCATATGATTTATGCATTTAAAGTATTCAATTCAGTGATTTTTACTACATTCACAATATTTACTACATTAGTATTGTGAGAAATCATCTTAGGGTGTGATTATTTTTTAATAAGAAGTATCATATTGTTGCCTTGGAAAAGGCATGATTAATACTTTATGATAATATGAAGTGTCTTAAGAGTAGATACAGAGCCCTAGCTGGTTTGGCTCAGTGGATAGAGCATTGGCCTGCGGACTGAAAGGTCCCAGGTTCGATTCTAGTCAAGGGCACATGCCCAGGTTGCAGGCTCGATCCTCAGTAGGGGGCATCCAGGAGACGGTCGATCAATGATTCTCTTCATCATTGATGTTTCTATCTCTCCCTCTCCCTTCCTCTCTGAAATCAATAGAAATATATTTAAGAGAGAGAGAGAGGCTTTATAGCATATCATGGTTAGTAGCATAGACTTGGAAGACATTAACATTCTGTTTCTGCCACTTACTAGTTGTGTAACCTCCAACATATACGTTAACCTCTCTCTGACTCATTTTTCTTATCTATAAAATGGGATAAAGGTATCTATAGTACCTGGCACAGTCTAAGAGCTATAAAAAGTGTTGATTACTTACTGAATCTGAGAAGATATATCTCAGAACATTTATGAATCTAATATATGAATTCTAAAAAGATCTGCCAGGAATATTTTTTCTATCAAATGAACCTTTGGTAATATTTCCTATATAATATAAATATAGAATGAAATCCAGTATATGGAAGTGAGCAAAATGGGTGAAGGGGTTCAAAAGGTACATATTTTCAGGTATAAAATAAATAAGTCATAGGGGTGTAATGTACTATAGTTACTTATTAGTGACTATAGTTACTAATACTGTATTGCATATTTGAAAGCTGGTAAGTTAATGCCCTGCCTGGGTAGGTCAGTCGGTTAGAGCATCATCCTGGTGAAATTTATCCCCCAACTCCCACCCCACAGATGTTTTTGGTTGTCACAACACTTTGGGGGTGGGAAAGTATGCATGCTCCTGACATATAATGGGTCAATGTCACAGGTGATGTTAAACATCCTAGAATACATAGGACAGCCTGCACAACAAAGAATTATCTCTCCCCAAATGTCAATAGACTCAACTTGAGAAAACCCTGCTCTGGGCACAAAGGGTTAATGACTTCCCAAGGGCACATGTCTGTTAACTGAGAAGAGGGTCTAGACTGCGGACTTGGAAGTGGCATCTCAGGTCAGGATCCCTGAACTAGAATAATGTATGTGAATTTTTAGAGAACTGGTAGTTAATAATGCTCACTTTTCTTTGTTGTGTATATAGGGTTTGTGAAACAGGATCTGACAACCAACCTCTTAGTGATAATCGACAATCAACTTGTGAGTATTTTGTCGACAGTCTTTTTGAGGAAGCCCAGAAGGTTGGTGCCAGATGCTTGTCTCCCACTGAACAGAAGAAACAGGTAAATGCCTATGACTTTTTTTCCTCTTCCACTGTTTCTCCAAATATGGACCTTTTAGAGCGGTGGTTCTCAACCTTCTGTCCCTTTAAATACAGTTCCTCATGTTGTGACCCAACCGTAAAATCATTTTCGTTGCTACTTCATAACTGTAATGTTGCTACTGTTATGAATCGTAATGTAAATATCTGATATGCAGGATGGTCTTAGGCAACCCCTGTGAAAGGGTCGTTCAACCGCCAAAGGGGTCGCGACCCACAGGTTGAGAACCGTTGTTTTAGAGGGTCCACGAGATCAAAACTGTTTAATAATAATAGTGAGATGGTATTTACCTGGTCATTGTGTTGACCTTGCACTGATACTGCAAAATCGATGGTGGGTAGTAAAGCGGCGGGCACCTTAGAAGGAGTCAAGGCAGTGGCATCAAACTGTACTAGTAATTACTGTCTTCTTTGCTTGTACTTGCAGGGAGAAAATAAACGCTAGTTTCGATTAAGAATGTTCTCGATGAAGTAGTAAAAATGATAAATTTTATTAAATCCCAACCCTTCAGTGCACATCTTATTAATATTATAATGCAAAGTACACATAAGACATTTTACAATATACAGAAGTATATATTTTAATTAACATGATGCATTTGTTTCTTACTGCTTTGCAGGTAGATATAAATATAAAATTATGGAAAAATGGATTCACGGTCAATGATGATTTCAGAAGTTATTCAGACGGTGCAAGTCAGCAGTTTCTGAACTCCATCAAAAAGGGGTAAGCAACCTTTGTAAACAGAAGGATAGTTTAGGCGTGTTTCATTTGGAAGAATGGTTTTTAATGGCTGTTCACACATCCCTACACAGTCACAGGTACTTTTAGAAATTCATATTTTCATAGGGTGGGTTTTCTTAAGAGAGCCACAGCTATAATTTTGAAGAAAGTGGAGGAGTTCGAATTTTGATCAGGTGGTCAGTGCACATCATAGCGAGCAGTTGAGCGGCCTTAGCATATCATTTGCATATTACACTTTGATTGCTTGAAAGGTCGACCAGATGACCAGACACTTAGCATATTAGGCCTTTATTACCATATGGGATATTTTTCAATTCCTTTTGCATGGAGAGTATATTTTTCAGTAAAAGAAAATGCACATGGTGAGTGTGGGCACTTTGTTTCTTTCCCTTCCCAGGGAATTGCCTTTGGAATTACAGGGAACATTTGATAAGGAGGAGGTGGATGTTAAAGTTGAAGATAAGAAACATGAAGTGTGTGTGGCAACGAAGCCTGTGTTCCAGCCCTTCTCAGGACAGGGTCACCGACTGGGAAGGTGAGTGGGCTCATGCTCGTAGCAGAGGCTGGACTAACATTCAGCCCATCGTTATTTTACCAGGGAGACCACAGATAAGGAGCTTATCATTTCTCCCATTGCAAATGGAATTTTTTAATAATCCTCACCTGAGGACATGCAGAGAGAGAGAGAGAGAGAGAGAGAGAAACATCAATGTGAGAAGGAAATATAGAAACATTGATCAATTGCTTCTGTATGCTCCCCGATTGGGGATCAGACCCACAACCCAGGTATATGCCCTGAATGGGAATCGAACTAGCAACCTTTCGGTGCACAGGACAATGCTCAACCAACTGAGCCACTTCACCTAGTGCAAATGAAATTTTTAATGTTAGCTTTTGTGAGGACTCCTCTAAGTCATATTTACCTTAGTGTGAATTAGCATATGCTGGCACTACAGTAAAAAAATCTTGAAGGCTTGTTTGGTTTCATCAAATCAAAAGGGCATGGCTTATTGAGGACATTAGGCAAAATTGGATGGATGAGTCGTTTCTTTTCTCCCTTACACTCACCACTTGAGCTTTGCCATTAAAGATAGCATGTATACACTAGCTTTTGAATATAGGGTTCCATTTTACCCACACCACTGCTTTCAACATTGTACTGTAATCAATATCTGAATTTTGAGGTAATAAAAATGAAAAATGTCTGATAAAGTTAGCAGTATTAAAACCTTTATTTTTTTGTTGTTGTTGTTGTTGTTAATGAAAATAAGCTTTATGTCCTAGCCGGTTTGGCTTAGGGATAGAGCATCGGCCTGCAGACTAAAGGGTCCCGAGTTCGATTCTGGTCAAGGGCACATGCCCAGTTTCGGGCTCGATCCCCAGTAAGAGGCGTGCAGGAGGCAGCCAATCAGTGATTCTCTCTCATCATTGATGTTTCTATCTCTCTCTCCCTCTCCCTTCCTATCTGAAATCAATAAAAATATATTTTAAAAATATTAAAAAAGAAAATAAGCTTTATTACATCAAGTAATAAATATATAAAAAGATGCAGTGTTAGTTATTTTCTTCCAATGTTTATAGTATCAAAACCTTTCATTATGCCCAGTTGGTGTGGCTCAGTGGTTGAGTGTCAACCCATCAACCAGGAGCTCAGGGTTCGATTCCTGGTCAGAGCACATGCCCAGATTGCAGGCTCAATCCCCAGTAGGGGGCATGCAAGAGGCAGCCAATCAGCGATTCTCTCTCATCATTGATGTTTCTAACTTTCCCTCTCCCTTCCTCTCTCTGAAATCAATTAAAAAAACACACACCTTTAATTATTTTCAGATTTTGCAGTCTTTTTATTTTATCCTCACCCGAGGATATTTTCCATTGATTTTTTTTAGGGAGAGTGGGAGAGAGAGGGAAAGACAGAGAAACATCGATGTGTTTAGAGAAACACATCGATTGGTTGCCTCCTGCACAAACCCCAACTAGGGTCCAGGCTGGGGAGGAGCCTGCAACCAAGGTACGTGCTCTTGACTGGAATTGAACCCGGGACCCTTTGGTCCACAGGCCAACGCTCTATCCACTGAGCAAAACCGGCTAGGGCTGCAGTCTTCTTTATATCTATGCCTTATAGCAGAATATGCAAAGAGGTTAGATGTGGGATCACTTTTATTTTGATGATTTCTCATATGTTAATTATCAATATTGGTAAGGTGTATACACATTCATGCATACATATAGAAATATCCAGATGTGATTTTCAGAATGCTGAAAATATATTTTTATACCATTGGATCTACTTTTTAACAGAATAATAGTGTGCATTTGGTAAAAATGAATGACATATACATGCATCTGACTTTGTTGTCTGGATTTTTTTAGTGCCACACCAAAAATTATTTCTAAAACAAAAAGTATTGAAGTTGAGAAGAAAAATAATTTGTCTACTGTCCCACTAAACAACCTGGAACCCATCACTAATATACAGATCTGGTTAGCCAGTGGGAAAAGGATTGTTCAGAAATTTAACATGTCTCATAGGTGAGTCTTTCATTTCATTATTTGTCTGATTTTTTTCCTAATTTTAATTTTTATCTCTTCTGTTAACTTCAATCAAGAGTTGCATTTCTTTATTATCTTAGTGTGATTATAGAGATCACAGTATACATTTGGTTTTTTTTGTTTTTTAATCCAAACCGAGGATATTTTTCCATTGATTTTTAGAAATTCCATTGACTTTTAGAGAGAATGGAAGAGAGAGGGAAAGACATAGAGAAACATTGATGTGAGAGAAACACATTGATTGGTTGCCTCCTGCATGAGCCCCAACCAGGGAGGAGCCTGCAACCAAGGTACGTGCTCTTGACCGGAATTGAACCTGGGACCCTTCGGTCCGCAGGCCGATGCTCCATCCACTGAGCCACACTGGCTAGGGCTATATTTGTTATTTTTACTGCACAGTTTCTTTAATCTTTTTTTTAAAAAAATATATATGTTTATAGATTTCAGAGAGGAAGGGAGTGGGAAAGAGAGATAGAAATGATGAGAGAGAAGCAGTGATTGGCTGCCTCCTACACACCCCTTACTGGGGATTAAGCCCACAACCTGGGCATGTGCCCTTGACCAAAATCGAACCTGGGACCCTTCAATCCGCAGACCAATGCTCTGTCCACTGAGCCAATCAGGCGAGGGCGAGTTCCTTTAATCTTTACTATTTTTCTTAATTTTTATAGTTATATTGTTTGCCATAAGCTTTAGCCATTAGTTATCTAATATTTGATATCCAAATAAATACAAGGACCACATCCTAGACTTTTTTGGTAACCTGCACAGGTTTAACAGAGAGGCGTTTTTGAATTTTCGTGAATTGATTGGGAGAATTTTGTCTTTCTCGATGTGCCATATTTCATTAACTCTGAGTTGCACATTTTTTACGTTTAGCGCCTCTGAAATGGGGATGCATCCATTGCTGGCCACATGGCAATCATGTCACAATTGTCTTTGCCTTAGTATCGTCCTCAAAGCATGCAACACAAATATCATACGAACAAGAAGCATCCCAGAGACAGTAGCAGAGCACTTCGTAAAATAAATGCTGTGTCACCAACACACCTGGTGATTCCGAGGGTGGGTATTACGTGGAGAAACATGTCCAGGATCCGAGTGTGACTAGTGTTCATTAGGAATGACTCTACCATTTCATTGTACTTATGGAAGCACATGAGTGATTTGTATGAAATTAAGTTAAAAGTGCTCTTTCAATAAATAGTAAAAAGAATTCTAAGTGTTAAGAAAACACTTTGTCACAATCTGGATTTTTTTTTTTTTAGTAACACATAAAATGATGTGTTTTGAAATCAATGGCATCTTAGTTTTGATGAACTGCATATGCGCTCTCCCTCTCTAAATACACACACGTGCGTAGGTGAACATAACTCTGAGCTGCCTTCAAGGTTGCAATTATTATTTTACTTTGTGTTCATTATTCCAACGTAAATTCTCCCTGCACTGAGTGAAGGATTTTCCTAATTGGATTTGATGCACAGCATGACCTCGTATTTAAAAGAAACCTACGTCTGTCTGTCTGTCTGATCCATTCAGAGCTAGGTATGTAGATATGTCAACTTTCGATTATAGAAACTTAGAGATACACACAAAAGCAAAGAGAACATAATGACCTATCGTTTAGTTTCCACTGAACTATTTCTAAGCAAACCCCAGACTTCATATAGTTTCATATGTAAATACTTCAGTATGTATCTCCAATAGATAAGTACTCTTTAAAAATGTAACCATATCGCCGAACCGGTTTGGCTCAGTGGATAGAGCGTCGGCCTGCGGACTGAAAGGTCCCAGGTTCGATTCCGGTCAAGGGCATGTACCTTGGTTGCAGGCACATCCCCAGTGGGGGGCGTGCAAGAGGCAGCTGATCGATCTCTCTCATCGATGTTTCTAACTCTCTATCCCTCTCCTTTCTTCTCTATAAAAAATCAATAAAAAATAAATAAAAATGTAACCATAGCCCTGACTGGTTTGGCTCAATGGATAGAGCGTCAGCCTGCGGACTGAAGGGTCCCAGGTTCGATTCCAGTCAAGGGCATGTACCTTGGTTGCGGGCACATCCCCAGTGGGGGGTGTGCAGGAGGCAGCTGATCAATGTTTCTCTCTCATCGATGTTTCTAGCTCTCTATCCCTCTCCCTTCCTCTCTGTAAAAAAATCAATAAAATATATTTTAAAAAATGTAACCATAGTTAAAAAAAAAATGTAACCATAATACCCTTGCCACATCTAAGATGATGAATAGTAATAATTTCCTCCTGTCCCCAAGGGTCCACCTTTAAAAGATGGCCCCAGTGAACAGCGCTATCATTATAATTTGAGTGTTCTGTGTACTCACACAGCCAGATATCTTCACACGTTACTACTTTAAATTGGCTCGTTCAAATTTTCATAAAATTGTATTAATAGTTGGTGCCATTTTACAGGATAAGCCACATCAAAGACTTCATTGAAAAGTACCAAGGATCTCAGAGAAGTCCTCCCTTTTCCCTGGCCACGGCTCTCCCGTGCCTCAGGCTGCTAGATGAAGCACTCACGCTGGAAGAAGCAGACTTACAGAACGCCGTCATCATCCAGAGACTCCACAGAACCACAGAGCCTTTTAGAGGACTTTCATAACATTGACCTTTGACACACTAAGTGGAAAGTTTGCAGGGAAGTGATGGTTCGTAAGTGAACATGCAAACCAAAATGGGGGGAAGTCGGGTTCGCTGAACTTTTGGTTTGAGACCTATTTAGCTCCCTCCAGATGGGAAGACAAGTAAGTACAAGTTAGGAGAGGAAGCTACGACGAAACTATATTCAGTGCACTGTCTCCCAAAGGCTACTCAGAGAAATATACTTCTTTTCAAATACCAATGATTCAACATAAGATAGATTAAAGGACTATATCATTTAGTATCTTAATGTGGTATAAATTAGCAAACATGTTCACAGCATCACTCATTTAAACATCATCCCAAACAGCAGTGATTTACTCAAATGTTAGCTTGGCTCAGAATTTTTAAATAGCAATACATTAAAAGTTATACATGGCAGGTTAAAAGCATCAGTGTCCTTATTTTATACCTCAGATACAATCAGAATGCTAGAAGGAACTGCTTCCACCACAGCCATGCCTAAACCTCGAAGTGTTCTCAGTCTGCATTCTCTAAGGCAAGGTACACTCAAACATTAAGTTGGCAATAGTATCTAGTATTTCCAGGTAAGAATAAAATTCTGTAGCTTAGTATAATGTCAGTATTAATCTGTCTACTCACATTTCTACATTTTTGAGAAGTATAATTTTTTTTAAATATATATTTATTGATTTCAGAGAGAAACATCAATGATGAGAAAGAATCATTGATTGGCTGCCTCCTGCAGGCTCCCTTCTGGGGATCAAGCCCACAACCTGGGCATGTGCCCTGACCAGGAATCGAACTGTGACCTCCTGGTTCACAGGTCAATGCTCAACCACTAAGCCAGGCCAGCCAGGCGAAAGTATAATTTTTTAAAAAACTATGTTCTCTCCAGGAACCTCAGTTCACCCCCTATTTTATTTTCTTCAAAAATTAGGGACTTGTTCTTAGCTAACATTCGCAGTATGTCATTCATTTGAGACTGCTTACTTAGAATCTAATGTTGTGTTTGTCACACTGCTAATTAACATTTTTTAAATGCCTTATGTCATGTATGGTTTTCTATTCCATACATTAGAGTCAACCTGTGTATACATTCAAGGGTTATTTATTACATTCTGAGGTCACCAAGGAACACTTGCTTTGTTTCTTAGACTTTACAACCAGTTAGACTTCGATAGTCACTGTCCGATTGCATCCCCTTGTCCAAAAATAAGTTTAGGAAGCCTTTTTGCAAATGATCTGTTGAATCATATTTAAAGTGAGATATACACTGAGTGTGCCAAGGAACTAAGCAGCCATGCCCGTCAGCAGTAATGTTCACAGGGCATTGGACGTCTGCTAGGAGGAGCAGGTCTTAAACTGTTTGGTCTCCAGACCTTTTGTTTATGTGGGTTATAGATCTGTTAAAAATTTAGAAGTTACACATATTTATTCATTTAAAAATAATACACATGTAAATATAAACACTTTTATGAAAAATGTCTATTTTCCAAAACATTAAAAATATGATTTCGTGAGAAAAGTGGCAGTGTATCCCATTTTTTGCAGATGTCTTTCCTGCCCGCCTTAAAAGGACAGATGGCATCTCCTGTCTGCTTCCACGTTCAATCTGTTGCGCTATCACACATCGTGTGGCCTCCAGTAAATGCTACTACACGTTCATGAGAAAGTGAACAAAACAAATAACGTCTCAGTATGATCAGGAAAGTAGTTTTGACTTTGTGGACCCCCTGAAAGCCATTCTGATAAAGCAATGATTTGCCGTGATTCTCAAGCCCTAGTGTAAGAATCACTTGGGAAGCTTTTCAAAAGGCCTATTGCTGCCACTCACCACGCACATTCTGATTCATCGTATCTGGGGTGAGTCCCAGATCTCTGCATTTTTTATCACATTTGATTCTTAGGTATGTAATGGCAGGAAATCCTGCATCAAAGCTCCCCCTTAAGAAAATAAAGCCTTGTGTGCACCATGGACAGTGGAAGACCCTCCACTGAAATGGGGGGTCCTCTTAGTTTTATCTTTGTCCCCCCCAGTTTGTTCTGAGACTGTTCCCCTTTAACTCTGAACTAACCATGCCATAAACCTATACTTCGTCTTCTATGAGCACAGCTGAGATAAGGCTGGAACATGTAAATGAGGTTTTTAGCAAAGGCTCAGGAATAACGAAAGGGAAATACCCGTATAACTAGATGGCCTGTTTCATAAGCTCTATCTTCTGTTGGAGGAACATTTGAAGAATGCTTTCTTTTAGAGACCTGTCTTTTTACTAGGAAGGGAGGGAGGACAAAGGAAAACCTTCTCTTTTTGTTATTTGCTCTCAGAAATGAACAGGTATATAATAGAAAATAAATACTGTCAGTCATGTTTACAGCCTCGGCAGAGCCCTCTAGTGAAACAATGGCATTCTTTACAATAATGAGGGGACAGGAAAATCAATGAACTTCTCTTTCAGATATAAAATAACATAAGGTGGTTATTAACATATTTTCAAGAATATGTAAGAAAATGTTTCATATAGGCCTATCATGAAGCATTTTATAATTTTTACTTGCATAATTATAGTCATTATGTGATTCTCCATATATTTCTATAAAGGGGCCTCTTGGAAATATTTGTCTTGTACCTATAGAAAAGCCTCCTTTGTGGATGTTCCCATTTATAATTATTTAACCAGGAGACACACAGGAGGTTTTCTTGTGTGTCCATGTAGAATACACCCCAGTGGGAAGCTTCTATAGGGAAAGGCCCATCACCAGCAGTAACCTTCGTTTTTGTAACTGTAAAAACTTTCACTGATGTGGATAATATTCTCAGAGGTTTTCTAAAATGAGAATCATCTGATAAAGCTTTTTACCTGAAAGTTTCACGTTCTAAAGTTGTTAATTAAATGTGTAGAATATTCACAACATGTTGATTTTAGAAAACATAAGCTGAATTTATTAAGGGAAGGCAACCTGGCAATTAAGCATATTAGGTGTGGAATATAATTTGACCTAAAATCATTTCAAAACTATTGTCAATTTCTTGAAAATCATTGTTAGGGTTAGTATATAGAAGTACATTTCTACTTTTGCAGATTCTAACTTATTGGTTAAATTACTATGCATTTTCCAGGTTATAACGGTGATCTTATTTTATATACTTCTCTCCTTCAGAATACTTTTTATTCTGTTTCATTGTGTTGAAAATATGGTATGTATGCATCTATTTTAGTGCCTTAAAGTACTTTGAAAGCAATCTTTTGCTAAAGGCTAACAAACTGTTGTCTTAAGGGTGAAATACTATTTGTTAAAAGGATCTGTGAAATAATTCATACTTGTTTGTTATAAAGTGGTTACATATAGGTGCATTTGTCATTTTTATTTGGCAAATTCATTCACTTTGAGAATCTACAAATATTTATTAGTTGCCTTCTGTTTGCCAGGTACTTTAACCAATGTTACTTTCACTTAATACTCAGAAATGTTAAAGTGTGATATTTTCTATACTAACTCAGTGTTTGTGTTTGTTTTTTAAACCATCCTTGTGACCTGAGTTGAACTAGCATGAAGACTCCTTGGTAGAATTTACTTCTTTGTTCTTTCTCTAATTACAAACCATTTAATTAAAAAATAGTTCAGCATAGTACATCTTCAAATAGCAGTGGTTTACTCAGTAGACAAATATTTGACTTTTGTTGTTTGCTTTAAATGTATTTTTGCACAGATAATTCATATAAATTATAGAAAATTATAAGATGCAGATATTCTTAAATGATCTTTAAGTCACCTGTGTTACCATAAAAACATTCAAACCTGTAAAGAATTTTTTTATTTGAGCCAAACTGTCGACATATGCCGGGAAGCAGAACCTCAACGAGTTGAGATAATGCTCCTCCGGAGAATGGTGGGTTACATCTGTATTTATACATTACAATCAAAGGAAGGGACGTAGGTGGGTTACATGAAATCCATTGGTGATAGACTAGAGGCAGGAGAAAGCAAAGTGGGGAAACCCCTGGGATTGGATATAAAGTAAAATGATGGACACATCCTTAGGTGGGTGCAGGAACAATTAAGATGATAATAATGAAGGAATTTGTGGTATCTGTCCTGGCACATTAGGTTCTGCCCCAAGGGGTCCAGAAAAGGGGAAGTTACATACCCAGACAACATTTCAAGGGTCTGTTACTATAAATGCAAAAAGACAGATAGGCTCAGTTAAGGTAAAGATTGACCTTGTCAGTGAAGATACCAGCCTAGGATGTAACTACCCACTATAACTGCTTTTAGTTAAAGTTTAATTTCAGACCATTCTTTGTGGTTACTTTAGGTCTCTGACTTTGCAAGACCGCCATGCAGGCCTTCCCTGAGCTTGTCAGGTCAGCATGTGGCCTCTTTCTTCCACACCTGTTACTCCACCATTCAAAGATAACCATGGATAACATTTTGGTGTGCATCCTTTCGAACATTTTTAAGTCTATCAATATTTAATTTTGTTTTAATTAAAAAGCAGGCTCTTTGGTTATTGTTATCTAACATATTTGTTATCTAACATATTGTTATCTAACATATTGTTATCTAACATAGCAATTTATTGAAACCTAACATATTTGCCTTTAACTGAAAACTGCATTAGGAATATATCATTAAGTAGAAGAATAGCTGTTAGGAACAAATGCCATATATATATATAATACATTTTTATTGATTTCAGAAAGGAAGGGTGAGGGAGAGAGAGATAGAAACATCAATGATGAGAGAGAAGCACTGATCCGCTGCCTCCTGCACACCCCACACTGGGGATCGAGCCCGCAATTCAGGCATGTGCCCTGACTGGCAATCAAATTGTGACCTCCTGGTTCATAGGTTAACAACCACTGAGCCATGCCAGCCGGGCCAAATGCCTTTTATATGAATTATATTTTTGTGCAAAAAAGAAAAAGGAGAAGGAAGTTTGTTTTTTATCCACTTCAAAGTTGAGGGGTAGAAAATGTAATGAATGACTTGCTTTATTTTTTTTAATACATTTTATTGATTTTTAAAAAATATATTTTATTGATTTTTTTATAGAGAGGAAGGGAAAGGGATAGAGAGTTAGAAACATCGATGAGAGAGAAACATCGATCAGCTGCCTCCTGCATAGCCCCTACTGGGGATGTGCCCGCAACCAAGGTACATGCCCTTGACCAGAATCGAACCTGGGACCCTTCAGTCCTCAGGCCAACGCTCTATCCACTGAGCCAAACCGGTAAGGGCCAAATAACTTGCTTTAGACTAAGTAGTGTATACTTTAGAATCATAGGATAGACTCCTTAATCTGCCAGTCTCGGACTGTAACTCAAGGTCCCAAGATCACATCTGCATTTCATCCAGTAGGAAGAAGCACACTCCTGCCCTTTCAATAAAAACAAAGCCAGCTTTATTGGGATGTAATTCTCATACCTTACAATTCACCCAATCCAAGTGTTTCGTATGTTCACAGGACTGCGCAACCATCCCCTCAATCTAACTGTAGAACGTTTCTGTCCCTTCTAAAAGAAACTCCATACCCATTAGCATTCATTCTCCACCCTCAGTTCTAGGCAACACAAATCTACAATCTATGTATAGATTGGCCTATTCTGGACATTCAGGTCAATGGGAATCATACAACATGTGATCTTCTGCATCTTTTTGTTTAATGTTTTCAAGTTTTATCCATGTCTTTTTTATTGGAAATACCTACCATGTTTACTTATCTGTCAACTGATGGCCATTTGGGTTGTTCCCACTTTTTGGCCCTCATAAATAATGTTGCTATGAACATTTTTGTTCAAGTTTTTGTGTGAACATGTTTTCATTTCTCTAGGGTATATACACTGAGTGGCCAGATTATTATGACCACCTGATGTTTGTAGGCAAATTAGCCATACACTGCATCGTATGGGATATGGAAGCTGAAGGCCTGTTCGAACACCTTTGCTGTCTGCAGTTACCAAGATAAAATGTCTCCAATTCGCACAGGAACACAAGGATTGGACAGTCGAGCATTGGAAAAAAAGTCATGTGGTCCGATGAATCACCTTTCCAGTTGCATCATGTAGACGGCATGAGTACAACCCTTCAAGCTGGTGGCGGCAGTGTTATGGTTTGAGGCATGTTTTCCTGGCATGATTTGGGCCCTTTAATTCGTGTGGAACAACGTCTGAATAGCACAACATACCTAAGTATCGTTGCTGATCAAGTTCATCCTATCATGTTGATGGCGTATCCCAATGGAGATGGCTTCTTCCAACAAGACAATGCGCCATGCCACGGTGCTCATATTGTGCAGGAGTGGTTTCAAGAACATGAGGGAGACTTTACCTTGCTTAGGTGGCCCCCACAATCACCAGATCTCAATCCAATTGAGCATTTGTGGGACGAAGTTAAAAGAGCCATCAGGCAGCTGGTTCCACAACCATCAAATCTCACAGAACTGGACAGTGCCATTCATCAGGCATGGTGTCAGATTCCTCGCATCACCTTTCAACATCTCGTGGAGTCAATGCCAAGAAGAATCGCCGCAGTATTGAAGGCAAAAGGTGGCCCAA
>NW_005367354.1:3323330-3323958 GCF_000412655.1 Myotis brandtii | reverse complement strand
ATATATATGTATATATATATATGTATATATATATATATGTATATATTAAATAAATAAATAAAAGTGGCCCTAGCCAGTTTGGTTCAAAAAAACAAACAAAACAAAACAAAACAAAAATTGTTGCCCTGGCGGGGTAGGTCAGTTGGTTGGAGCATGTTCCCATACCTCAAAAGGTTGTGGGTTCGATTCCTGGTCAGGGCACATACCTGGGTTGCCGGTTCAATGCCCAGTTGCGGTCTGCTTTCATTCACCGGCCAGGACTGAGTGTGGGGGTCAGACCCATGTTCTCTAGGAGACTGGAAAATGTATATTGCGGGCACCCGGTATCACATTTAGCAGCTTCTAAACCTGTTCGGCCATAATCTTACTCCAAACAAATCAACACCAGGGCTTCGTTTTCCCAGTAGATTTGTTTGCTGACTTTCGCCCATGAGGACTTGGGAGAGGGTAGCGGAACCGCCTCTGGTTCTCAACCCCTTGCGGACGCGTCCCCAGGAGAAGGGTTCCCAGGGCTGCCCGGCCGTTCCCCCAATGAATTTGAGCTCTAGATACTTTCCCTTCGGGAAAAGGAGACCTTCCCAGCTCCCCGGTTCCCCGCGGGTCAGGGGCCGGCTGGCCTCGCCGCGCC
>NW_005367354.1:3322592-3323177 GCF_000412655.1 Myotis brandtii | reverse complement strand
GGTGAGCGCAAAGCGAGGGGAAGCCAGAGGGGAGCTGTGGGCAGCCCCGCGGAGAGAGGGGGTGCGGGGCAGAGGGGCGCCGGGGACCTTGAGGGCGTCTGATCGCAGCCCTTTATCCAGCCAGAGGGAGCCCCGCAGGGTCTTCGCCTGAACCGCCCCCGTGGGGGTGGCAGTTGAGAACCCAGTGGCTGAGGCTATTCGGGAGCCCCAAAGAGAACAGCACGCGAAACAGCCTTAGACAAGTTCAACTGCTCAGGCAGGACCCGGGCCGGGCTGGCCTCCTGATCCCCGTCTAGGCTCTCGCCCCCCCATGCTCCGCTCCGGGTCTTCCCAGAGATCCCCTGGACCCTGGGCCTGAGGAGGCAGCCTTCCTTCCCCGACCCCAGGCAGGTGGTGTGGGCTGGGCCACCTTCTCCAACCCTGGCCTTGCCCTGGCACCAGGCTCTGCTTCGGGAGATGCCCCCCAGCGATGTCCTTTCTGGCTACCAGGCCCCAGGGTGAGGGCAGAGGGCAGGTGGGGACCCAGGGGTGGCGGGGCTGGCTGGGGCCATGCCACCAAGGGTGGGTGTGTTGGAGTTGGTGTCT
>NW_005367354.1:3317908-3322572 GCF_000412655.1 Myotis brandtii | reverse complement strand
CGCCTGCCTGTGGCTTCACCTCACTACCAACTCAACTCCACACCCTCCTCCCAAGCACCTCAGAGCAAAGGATTGTGGCCCCCCAGAAAGAAAGTCCCATAAGGAGGCTCCCTGAGGACTCCCATTTTCCAGTAAAAGTGAGAAATTCAGGGTGAGATGGATGGCAAGAGGGAAAGCCCAACACTGCCAATGCAGTGGCAGCATTTCATTCTCAGACCAACCCTGTGAGGTTGTACTACCTCCAGCTAACTTGTGAGGAAACCGAAACAGCCCGGGAAGCTAACTGGCCCTGGGTCACACAGCTAGAAAGGGCAGGCGCGGAAGGGACTCCGAGCGTGTCTAACGCTAAGACTTGTGCTCCGCCAACTGTGAAGGGTTTATGTTTTAAGTGCATAAAACTGTCAAGATTCCAAAACCATATCATGTACCTAGTTTCCACTGGAATTTTTTTTTTCCCTTTCAAATGCCATGTGCCAGAAACTTGCCAGACGTATTTAGGGGGAAACAAAATTCCCATTATGGAGGGGAGGGGGCAGGAGTGCTGTGACGGTGGATTCTGCCTATTGTTAAGAGTTTTCTGGACATTGAAATAATGTTCATGTCAGAAAAGGAGGCCACATCCTGCTTCGTGTATGGTTCTCTTCTGTGGGCAGAAAGAGTGTGCAAAGGATATGATAAACTCTTATCTGGGAAGACCTTCCCTTCAAAAGGGCCCGTCTGGGTGTCCTGCAAGATACCAAAATGGGTGAAGTCACAGTCTTCTCCACTCCCCCACCCATCCCCAAGCAAAGGACGAGGAAGAAGAATTCCCAGCACCTTTCAGAGAAACGGTAGAGAAGTGGCACTTTACACAGTGTTCTTGTGGCATTGATTCCTTCAACAAATACTAGTATATACCAAGCATCTGCCACATGTCAAGCATTGCTTTGGGTACTGGAGACATGGTGGTGAATAGGTCATCTCTCAGAGCACTTATAAGTGCAGTTGGAAAACAGACTTTGGTGGCCAGGAAAGGCCTCTTTGAGGAGATGACCTTTAGGCTTAGACTTGAATGGAAGTGCAAAGGCCCTGGGGCAGCAACAGGCATGGTCACTTTTGAGGAATAGGACTGAGAGCAGAAGCAGGGGAGCCACTGAGGAGGCTCTCACTGATGGACTAGACAGGGGAAGTGGGAAAGGGGAATCGAGGTGACTCCTGGGTCTGCGGCCTGAGCTGCTGGGTGGACATTGGGGTCATTTAATGCAATGGGGACAACAGGGTTAGGAGTTGGTTGAAACAATGGGATGGAAGCCAGAAACTGTGTGTTTGACCATACTAAACTGCAATGCCTGTTAGACAACCACATAGGGTTGTTAGTAGTCAGTCAAATATTTGAGTCTGGAGTGTGCTGGATAGCTTAGGGCCTGCAAATTTTATATATACACACACACATTGGGCTTATAAACATTACTTCATTTCAGTGGTGGATTGGTAAACAGTCTCTCCAGAAAAAAAAAAAGCTCTGATTTGTAATGTTTGCTGATTACAGTGGTGTAAATACCCTCACCATGAATGATTTCAGGCTACTAGTCATTCAACAACCGGCTGCAGGAGTCCTGAACATTTAACAATCAGCTCCCAGAGCCAGACCACATTTGCTTATCAAAACAACCCTGTGACGTTGGCAGGACTTTTCCATTTGACGGATAAGGTTTAGAGAGGGAAAGTGGTTTATTCAAGGTCACACAGGGAGGTGGTGTGGAAGTTGGGGGTCTCCTGACCCCCAATTCACTCAGGCTTGTTGACTCAGAAAGTAAAACAACCAGGAAGCACTAAGGGGGAGATATAAGGAAGAACTTCCCCCTGGAAAAGTTTAGAGATCATGTTTTAGTTTTTCTGTCTCCCTTCCCTTTAAGATGATTTGGGGCATATTAGGACTGAGAGGTTGCAGGGAAAGCCCTCAAGATAGAGGGACCTCAGGATGCTTACGGAAGTCATGGGGGTGTGGGGAGCTGTTGTGTGCCTATGAAGGTGGGGCTTAGCTCCTGTGTCTCCCCCAGGACAGAAGAGCTGGTCGCCTCTCATTCTGTACGAAGGTTTGCTATGGCATTGGCGGGGTCCCCAGTCAGGTGGCCTCCAGTGCCACGGCCTTTTACCTGCAGCTCTTCCTGCTAGATGTGGCACAGGTGAGTGTGGGCAGCAGCCCGGCGCCCCCTATTCCCATCTTCCTTAGTGTCTGGTCCTTCCACCCCCACCTGATCCATAACAGATAGCACCTTTGACCTAAGCCTGACAAAAAGCCAAGGATATTTATTGTGGGTTGTTTGTACTGGAAAATGGGAAACAATGTGAATGCCCACCAATATAGAAGCAGTTGAGTAATAACTTGTACTATCTCCATATAATGGACTATCATGTGGCCATTTAAAGAATGGGTTAGAATCAGTGGTTCTCAACCTGTGGGTCGTGACCCCTTTGGGGGTCGAACGACCCTTTCACAGGGGTCGCCTAAGACCATCCTGCATATCAGATATTTACATTACGATTCATAACAGTAGCAACATTACAGTTATGAAGTAGCAACGAAAATAATTTTATGGTTGGGTCACAACATGAGGAACTGTATTTAAAGGGCCAGGAGGTTGAGAACCACTGGGTTAGATCAATACCAGTTGATGTGGAGGGATTTCCATGATGCACTATCAAGTGAGAAAAGTTAGTTTTAGAGAAGAGTATACAAAATAATCCTATTTTAGCAAAACAATGACATGCCCCATATATGTATGTTCATGAGTAAATGTGTGTATGTGTCAGTACATGATCTATAATAATAAAAGTGTAATATGCTAATTAGACTGCACAGCTGAACAACCTTCCGGACAACCTTCTGGACGAAGCCGGGGCTGCGAGGGCCGAGCCCCCTTGCACGAATTTTGTGCATCAGGCCTCTAGTTAAAAATAAGCATGGAGAAAATGTACAGAAAATTACACCAGACTATTAATGTTGGCTACAGGAGGGAATGATGGAGGATAGAGAGCAGGCAAAAAATGTTTTTTTAAATAGGTATTCATTATTTTTAAAAAATATTTTTTTATTGATTTCAGAGAGGCAGGAGGGGGAGAAAGATGGAAACATCAATGATGAAAGAAAATCATTAATTGGCTGCCTCCTACACACCCCTTACTGGGGATTGAGCCCCAACCCGGGCATGTGCCCTGACCGGGAATGGAACTGTGACCTCCTGGTTCATAGGTCGACACTCAACCACTGAGCACGCCAGCTGGGTGGTATTCATGGTTTTTTAAGTGACACTGATATGGTTGCAAATTTTATATACACACACACATATAAATTGCAAATGTATATAAATGCATGAAAGGATGATCATCAAAATGCTTCTGGCGTTGTCTCAGGATGGTGGGATTTCAGATGAGCTTTGCTCAATATTTTCCTGTACTGTTTGATGTCTTTATAGTGAGTGTATCATTTATGTAATCAGAAAAATTAAAACAAATTTATTGTGAGACAAAAATCTACCTGTGACTGTCAGCCTGGGCGCATCCTTCTTGCACTGAGCACCTCAGGTGAGGGTCCCTCGTGTCTTCTCCGGAAGTGAGTGGGCATGAGTAACAATGGAGATGTGCCGGTATGTGGCTGTCAGCTCCCTCCCACGCTCCACACACGTGCACAGATGTGCCCTGAGAGCCTTCTGGATTAGTGTTCTGGGGAGCAGGCTGAATGGACCTTACACTCTGGCCCCAGCCAGGTTCCCAGATCCCCCTCCTGGTGGGTGGGCAGGCCTAGACACCCTCTCTGACTCTGCCAGTCCTTGGCTATCCCCTCCCCTGTCATTGCAGATCCCTGCTGCCCAGGTGTCACTTGTCCTGTTTGGAGGGAGGGTGTCGGGGGCAGCTGCTGACCCCGTGGCTGGGTTCCTCATCAGCAGAAGCAGGAGGACAGGGTCCGGACGACTCATGCCCTGGTGAGCAGCCCCATGGTCCTTGAGGTCCCTGGGATTGTCATAGCCCTGCTTCTTAGTAGAAAACCCTGTGGATGGTTAGAGGACAAGACGGGACAGCCGGTGATAGGACTGGACAGTGGGTGACAGTACCGGGCTGGGCCAGACCATCCTGCAGGAGTCAGAGACATTCCTGGGGACGTTCCCTCACCAGGTGGTGCAGGTAGACAAAGCCTCCAAGACTCCCAGGCCTGGCCCAGGGGTCTCAGCGAGGCCAGGGAAGGTCTTGCAGAGTAGGTCCGACTCCTGTGCTCCAGGGTCCTTGACAGGGGAAATGGCACCACCAAGCACCCGTGTCCTAGCCAGAGTCACAGCCCCCGTCCTGGTACCTCTGGTCCCCTCCCCCCTCCCCTTCCACGGCTCCCACCCTGAGAGGCCCACCCAGGGCTGAGGTCCAGAGGGGTGAGGTGGCCCCAGGCCCGGTTTGGTGGGCATCCCACCCCCGTGTGCTCCCACAGGGTGCTGGGCTGCATGCCCTTCACCGCCTTGGCTTACTTCTTCCTGTGGTACCTGCCCCCCTTCACCAACCTCCGAGGCCTTTGGTACATGACCTTCTACTGCCTCTTCCAGGCTCTGTCAACGGTAAGCCGGGGCCGCCTTCCCGGGCCTGGGCCCCTGGAACCCCACTGCTGGCAAGTGGTCACTGTGAAGCGAGAGTGTCCTGGG